>NW_025963548.1:0-15000 GCF_910591885.1 Bombus terrestris
AAATCGTTGAAATGCTTACCGTCGTGCCCCGTCCTAAGTATTTCTTTTAAGGAGAGCTATAGAGTTACTTCATGCCTTCGTTAGACAAAACGTTCATCCCTTGACCGCGACTACGTTCGGCGACTGGTTGTCGCCTCGAGCCCGAGCTCACTATCATAAATCTCAAATAAGTACAGTCGAATCGAATGACAACAGTTTCTTAATTCGGCTATGGTGAAATCTAAATTACAACACTAGGGGTCTTCCCAAAGTTCCGAAGGGAAGGTTCCAGTATTCTTTCATCTCCGACACGGCCATTCTGACTATCACACGTCCTCGTGTGTAACTAAAATATTGAGTTTCCTAATATTAGACTCGATACAATTGACATTATTCACAATTTAACTAGATGTTCGAATAAGGCAAGGGTCCAGTGTAGCAACAAATCCTGTTCGGGGGTTTGGCAGCAAAGAAATAAAAGATAATGAAAATTAGTAGCGTTATAGTTTGTATTCAAGGTGATAGTTGCATCCTGCAGGTTATTAGTCGGATCGTAACGGCATGATGGACCATTTTCGATTTCGCACTCCAAAGGATCTCGGTCTTCTAGATCGTGTGAGCACATAGAGCCTTGTTCCACGGTTTCACCGAGTTTTACCATATTGTTGCCCCGAAATGCATGCGAACCACACCGCATGTTCTCACTGAGCCTTATCATACTGTCGCCCCGAAATGCATGCGAATCACATCGCATGTTCTCACTGAGCCTTATCATACTGTCGCCCCGAAATGCATGCGAATCACATCGCATGTTCTCACTGAGCCTTATCATACTGTCGCCCCGAAATGCATGCGAACCACATCGCATGTTCTCACTGAGCCTTATCATACTGTCGCCCCGAAATGCATGCGAATCACATCGCATGTTCGCACTGAGCCTTATCATACTGTCGCCCCGAAATGCATGCGAATCACATCGCATGTTCTCACTGAGCCTCATCACACTGTCACCCCGAAACACGTGCGAACTCGCTCTGCCGGGTGTTAATGGCATAGTGCTACTGATCTTCCGAGATCGAAGTGCACATATCGTCATGGTCACTGTTATTGCCTTCACTACAGACATCCAACTCAGCAGGGATGCGACCATCTGGCATTTTCCTCAACCTGTCGTGACTGTATTTGTACGATCGCTTACCGTCTAATGTCTTTAGGATATACCTGTCCCCTTCCAAGACTTCTGCTATTACAAGTGGACCTCTAAATTTTGGATCTAGTTTGGTTTGATTCCTTTCCTCATTCTTGCGTAATACGAAATCACCGAGATTAAACCTAACCGCTTAAGCTTTAGCTTTGTCAAATCCATCCTCATCATACCTAGCACTAGTTTCCATCCACTTTATTGCCTGTCGTCTTATATTGGAGATACCGATACTTTTGATGTTATCGGGTAACAACAGATCGTGAAGTCTTGCCGTTCTACCTATTAGTAGTTCTAATGAGCTCGAGTTTGTCACGCGGTTGGTGGTGCAATTCAAAGCCAACTGTATTTCCCCAACCGCATCTTGCCACGGCCGCCCGGTCGTCTCTACTACCGTGAACATATTTTCCAATGTACCCATAACACGCTCTACCTGTCCATTGGCTCTACTAGCACCGATCGCTATCAAGTGAACTTTAATTCGTTTGCTTTCGCAGAATTCTCGAAATTCTTTTACCCTTAAAACATTTTCCCCCGATCTGCTATTATCCGGCAGGGGCTTCCGAATAAAAATATAGCGGATTTAAGCGCTTTAATGGTGTTAAGGGAATCTATCTTACGAGTATGATGCAGGTATACGAATTTAGTGAAGACGTCGATCAAAACAATGACGTACTCCTTTGAATTGCTTTTACCACTCAACTTGCCTGTTATGTCCATGTGGACCGTATGCCAGGGTATGCTGGTCTTAGGTATAGGATGCAGTTCGGCTTGTATCTTACCTAAACTAGCTTTCGAAACTTGACAAGCATGACAGTTCTCAATGAATCGGCGAACGTACTTCGCCATCCCTTCGAACCAGTAATACTCGTATAGTTTCTCCAGCGTTTTCTCCCACCCTAAGTGCATAATTGACTGGTGCACATGGTTAATAACAGACTATCTAAAACATCTTGGGTCTATAGGTACACAGAGAATCCTGCCTTTTCTTTGTATCCTACGGTGCAGAGTACCGAACCGTAATTCGTATGTATTCGCGATGTCTTCCGCGAGTCCATCGTTTTGCAATCCCTTGACGATTTCCAAGGTTTGAGAATCACGACGTTGTCCCGCTAATAGTCAATCTTCCGAAACTTCGGCCAGTCAGCTATTTTCTCTTTGATTTTGTCGAATTTAATAGGGTCAACGCCTGTGGGGTTTCGCGACAAGAAATTTGTGAGCCGCCCGTTTACTTTCCCGATACATAATGTCAAAAATAAAAGTCTGCAAGTAAGCCCATCACCTATGGTCCCTGTCATTTAAATGTACTTTATCACTCGATGCGTTCGACGAGTTGCAATCCGTGACGATAAGGAATTCCCGTCCCTATAGATAGTGACAGAAATGTTTTACGGCGTTTACGATAGCTAATGTATTGAGTTCATAGGAGTGATATCTGGATTCCGCGGGGCTGGTTCTTTTACTGTAATACTCTATTACCTTGGTCTTACCTTCGGCTTGATGCGTCAGAATCACCCCGTAACTCTCCGAGCTAACGTCAGTATGTAGTTCTATCGGGTAATTGGGGTTGAATATCGTTAGTACCGGCGCGTCGGTCAGGGCGGAAACTACCTGTTGTCTTATTTTCTCGTGTCTATCTGTCCAAGTTATATTTCTGTTATCTGAGACTAGCGCATACAGGGATTTCATCGTCTGTGAGAATTTAGGGATGAATTTTCGGAAGTACGGAGCTAACCTTATGAACTGCTTGAACTGTGTAACAGTCATTGGCACAGGTGAAGAACTTAAGGTGTGTATTTTACCCGGGTTAGGACGAACTTCTCCGTTATGAATTACATATCGCAAATAGAGCACCGATGTCTTTAAAAAAAGAACGTTTCGCAAAATTAAAAGAGAATCCGGCTTTTACGAGGGTATCTAATACGGTGTTCAATCTTTCTAAAGCTTGATCTATCGAGTTGGCAATAATTAGGACGTCATTGAAATAAATAACAACGTACGAATGAGCGAGATCACCTAAGGCCTTGCGAATGACCCTCCAAAAGACGGACGGCGCATTTTTTCAGTCCAAACGGCATCGTTATCTACTCGTATTGTCTGTCGGGATAACGAACGCTGTAAACTCCGTTGGATTAGGATAAATAAAAATTTGGTGAAACCCGCTGGCCATATCCAGGCTAATAAAATATCTCGCCTCTTGCAATCTCGCGACTTGATCCGCAATAAGGAGTAAAGGGTACCGATCCGCGACGATACTTTGATTTAGATCTCGGGGATCCACTCGTAATCTATCTGAGCCGTTTTTTTTTCTTCACGAGTTACGGCTCGCTAATGGCGAATTACTAGGCCTTATAATCTTTGCTTTAATTAGAACGCTTGTTTTCTCACGTACCGCTCTCCGCTCCTCCTCGCTAAGTCTATAAGGACTTCCTCCTACGGTGGTGTTAGGATCAATTAATCGTATTTCTAACCGGCCTACATTTACGCGAATACGTAGGAAACCCGTAACGAATGAATCTTTGAATTTGTCGAGAAGAGAAATTGATCGACTTTTATTATTACCATGTACATCAGCGTCAACTTCATTAACGACGATCTCGTTTGCAGTGGTTTCATTACAGCCATCAATCATTTTTGTTTTACACATAGCGAGGCTATTTTGTTTAATGTTACGTCGAAAACCAGACTTAGAGTTCCGCAACTAATCGCGACATCATATTTCAAATAACTATCAGCAAGGACATGAGAAATTATCTTCGATGTAAAAATCATTAATACACACGATGAACAAATGGGAGGCGTATGTTTAATACAGGTATTCCCTACTCCTCGCATTACTAATATGTCAGTCATTCCTTTGCCAGAAAATCTCGAGGCCGCGGACTCTTTAATTAGTGAACGCTCGGCTCCCGAATCGGAGTAAAATGGAAACGACTCACCCAGATGACTTGATCTATCCGTTGGTGCTTCCAGTACGTAGAAGTCGACTCGCCACCCGTTATTGAAATTATAGTTTCCTTCCATAATCAGGTTGGCAGCTGCGCCCCATGCAGCGGAGTCGGAGCACGCGATTTTAAGAGTTAAAACGTGGTAGCGATAATTGTTAGGTTTCACACTCGATTCGCACTAGCGACTGAATTGCGCGCGACTTGCGACTTGCGCACGATGATCGTAAGTTCTAGCACTGTTATAATCGGCACTGATCCCACTTCTGATGTCGGGTTGGCGTTAAGATTTGAGTTAGGGTTGAGGGCGTGAAACGAATCCCTATTGGCGCTAGACGTGATCATTATGCAATAGAGGAGATATTTACTAGTGCAAATATGACTATGATGGAATTGGACAAGTAATCGCGATAATTAGATACTCGAGAAGCTAATGACAATGATTCTAGGCTCAATAACGAATCCGCGGTCAAGGGGATGACGAACTCTACTTTTCTTCAGCGTCTAAGTTGTACTCAATGTTAATGCACGAGGCAATCACTACGTATCTGAGAGTTACTTGAATCGTCTTTGAGATCGTACTGGAGAGTGGTTCTCCATCACGGTAACGCTGTCGAGGAAAACTATGACGGGTGTGCCCAAGGGCACGAAATCATCGGATTCGTGGAGAGAAGCCTTCATTCGGAAAGTGAGGGAAATTGGCGTTACTGTTAATTGGTCAATTTCCATGTTGGTGGTTAGGGAAGGGTGCTAGCCGCCCTTAAGAGAAAGTTCGAGAAGAGGAAGCGTCGTTGGTGAGAAAAATAGATTTCTCCTATTTTCTTGTAGTTGGGACGAGGACTGTTTGTCGGTTTGAAGGACTTTAGTTAAACAGATCTTAAGATTTATAGCAGGTCCTCGGGCTAGCTGAACATGTACTGTGGAGACGCGTCGACATCTGGTAACCATCTTACTCAAAGAATAGAGTCTGCGTGTGGCGAGCCACGGGACAGAAATCGTTGAAATGCTTACCGTCGTGCCCCGTCCTAAGTATTTCTTTTAAGGAGAGCTATAGAGTTACTTCATGCCTTCGTTAGACAAAACGTTCATCCCTTGACCGCGACTACGTTCGGCGACTGGTTGTCGCCTCGAGCCCGAGCTCACTATCATAAATCTCAAATAAGTACAGTCGAATCGAATGACAACAGTTTCTTAATTCGGCTATGGTGAAATCTAAATTACAACACTAGGGGTCTTCCCAAAGTTCCGAAGGGAAGGTTCCAGTATTCTTTCATCTCCGACATATATATATATATATGTGTGTGTGTGTATATAATACGATACTACGCATTCCTCTCGTCCAATTATTCAAGAAAAAGAGCGTGCGCCTCCATCGTTCGGGTGATGTAAAGATTCGATGGGACTCGCGCGACCCTCGGCCTCGAGCGGTCTTTCCTCCCAATATCCAGAAGCCGAGCTTTGAAAAAACTCTAGCGACGGCACGGGTGTCCGACTCACGACATCGAGGCTTCGAAGTCGGCGATCTCCTCCGAACGGATGGCGATCGCGACGACTCAAAGCGTGAAAAATCGACGAAAGAGAACACATCTCCGTTCAGGTGATTGTTTTTTTTTTTAAATAAAAAAAATTCGATGGGAATCGCATCCATCTACCTCGCGCGGTCTTTCTTCCCAATATCCAGAAGCCGAGCTTTGAAAAAACTCCAGCGACGGCACGGGTGTCCGACTCACGACAACGAGGATAGACAGCCTGCGGTCCCCTCTGAACGGGTTATATAGCGACGAACTAGATAAAACTTTAGTCGTTCAGGTAGTGTTTAAAAAAAATAAAAAAATTCGATGGGACTCGCATCCATCTACCTCGCGCGGTCTTTCTTCCCAATATCCAGAAGCCGAGCTTTGAAAAAACTCTAGCGACGGCACGGGTGTCCGACTCACGACAACGAGGATAGACAGCCTGCGGTCCCCTCTGAACGGGATTATATGCGACGGTAGGCAACGAACTAGACGAAACTTTAGTCGTTCAGGTGGTATAAAAAAAAATTCGATGGGACGCACGCGCAGCCGTCGTCCTCGAGCGGTCTTTCTTCCCAATATCCAGAAGCCGAGCTTTGAAAAAGCTCTAGCGACGGCACGGGTGTCCGACTCACGACATCGAGGATAGACAGCCTGCGGTCCCCTCCGAACCAACTTCGGCTAGACTAGTTACGAATCGTTGCTACGCATCGTCATCATAGTCATCGTCATCATCATCATCATCATCATCATCATTATATCATTATCATAGCGGGCCAACATCCACGCAATGCGTTTTCGTTCTAGGTTACCCGATCCACGAGTATGTTACAAGTGGTTTCGTTATTTCGAACAAAACGACATACGAAGAGCACACGCCCTATGGGTAGGAAGCACGTTTCGAGAACGACCGAGAGCGGTGAAAGAGACGAGAGGTCGACGCACATAAGGTATCCATGGATCTTCGAAGAGAACCTTCGAAGATATATCGGTATCCTTTCTATATGCGCGACTCGCTACTCGTACTTTCGCTCTCGTCGACTCGTTTTAGTCGCTTCGTTCGATCCCAAAGAGGAGTCTTCGATGTCCCGTTGCTAGGAGGAGAGCAAACGCAACACAGACCACGAAACATAGAAGAGAATAGGCGAGCATGATCTCTCCGACACGAGGCACTTTAGAGATTTTGTTATTCGTTTGTACGGTCTCCACGACGCAAGAAAAAAAATACGAGATCGTGGCGGCGGGTCTTTCTGTATACGGCCTCACGCAAGCGCCTCGATCGCATTTCTCTTTACGTGTGGTTTCCATTCGTAATTTTTCGTTCGATATTCGTGTCAAAGTTTAATTTTCGAAAGCTCAAGTTCCCATTTATAGTTTTATTATAATTTCATAATATTCGCAGGCGGCGGGTCTTTCTGTGTACGACCTCACGCAGGCGCCTCGAATTCGTATATGTATCTCTTCATCCCGATGATCGAGAGAGAGTGCCACCTTCTCTTCGTATAGTTTCGTAGCTGGAGGGTCGTCTCCTCCTTATGTCTTTTCATCATTTTTGCCAACGGAGTAAGCCACGCTCCGGGCGAATTTAACTGTTCTTTGTTAAAGTATATAGCTTGTTGATACGTCGTATATACTTTGGTTCGTCGATATAGGAGGAGTACGGCTCCTTACCGACTTATACAGTTTCGTATTTTTCAAGTGTTCAAGTCAAATTCTTTAAGTTTTTGTGTTATATCGTTAATGATCCTTCCGCAGGTTCACCTACGGAAACCTTGTTACGACTTTTACTTCCTCTAAATGATCAAGTTTGGTCATCTTCCCGGTAACATCGGCAATGCTTATCACATTGGCCGCGCACCAGTCCGAAGACCTCACTAAATCATTCAATCGGTAGTAGCGACGGGCGGTGTGTACAAAGGGCAGGGACGTAATCAACGCGAGCTTATGACTCGCGCTTACTGGGAATTCCTCGTTCATGGGGAATAATTGCAAGCCCCAATCCCTAGCACGAAGGAGGTTCAGCGGGTTACCCGGGCCTTTCGGCCAGGGAAAACACGCTGATTCCTTCAGTGTAGCGCGCGTGCGGCCCAGAACATCTAAGGGCATCACAGACCTGTTATTGCTCAATCTCGTGCGGCTAGAAGCCGCCTGTTCCTCTAAGAAGATTTGTTTGTACGTTGGTAGTAAAAACCCACCGACCGAAGCCGGGGGCCTTCGAGATACCATAAGTTACGTCTATTTAGCAGGCTAGAGTCTCGTTCGTTATCGGAATTAACCAGACAAATCGCTCCACCAACTAAGAACGGCCATGCACCACCACCCACCGAATCAAGAAAGAGCTATCAATCTGTCAATCCTTCCGGTGTCCGGGCCTGGTGAGGTTTCCCGTGTTGAGTCAAATTAAGCCGCAGGCTCCACTCCTGGTGGTGCCCTTCCGTCAATTCCTTTAAGTTTCAGCTTTGCAACCATACTTCCCCCGGAACCCAAAAGCTTTGGTTTCCCGGAAGCTGCCCGCCGAGTCATCGGAGGAACTTCGGCGGATCGCTGGCTGGCATCGTTTATGGTTAGAACTAGGGCGGTATCTGATCGCCTTCGAACCTCTAACTTTCGTTCTTGATTAATGAAAACATTTTTGGCAAATGCTTTCGCTTCTGTCCGTCTTGCGACGATCCAAGAATTTCACCTCTAACGTCGCAATACGAATGCCCCCATCTGTCCCTATTAATCATTACCTCGGGGCTCCGAAAACCAACAAAATAGAACCGAGGTCCTATTCCATTATTCCATGCACACAGTATTCAGGCGAAGGTAGCCTGCTTTAAGCACTCTAATTTGTTCAAAGTAAACGTATCGGCCCACCTCGACACTCAGTGAAGAGCACCGCGATGGGATATTAGTTGGACCGCCCGCGAGGAGCTAAGCCCACCGATAGGACGTACCACATAATGCCAGTTAAACACCGCGAGCGGTGAACCGACACTGTGACACACAGATTCAACTACGAGCTTTTTAACCGCAACAACTTTAATATACGCTATTGGAGCTGGAATTACCGCGGCTGCTGGCACCAGACTTGCCCTCCAATTGGTCCTCGTTAAAGGATTTAAAGTGTACTCATTCCGATTACGGGGCCTCGGATGAGTCCCGTATCGTTATTTTTCGTCACTACCTCCCCGTGCCGGGAGTGGGTAATTTGCGCGCCTGCTGCCTTCCTTGGATGTGGTAGCTGTTTCTCAGGCTCCCTCTCCGGAATCGAACCCTGATTCCCCGTTACCCGTTACAACCATGGTAGGCGCAGAACCTACCATCGACAGTTGATAAGGCAGACATTTGAAAGATGCGTCGCCGGTGCTAGATGACCATGCGATCAGCACAAAGTTATTCAGAGTCACCAAAACAAACGATGGACGGACAGACGAGCCATCCGCCACCGATTGGTTTTGATCTAATAAAAGCATTCCTACCATCTCTGGTCGGAATCTGTTTGCATGTATTAGCTCTAGAATTACCACAGTTATCCAAGTAAATGTAGGTATGATCTAAGAAACCATAACTGATTTAATGAGCTATTCGCGGTTTCACCTTAATGCGGCATGTACTGAGACATGCATGGCTTAATCTTTGAGACAAGCATATGACTACTGGCAGGATCAACCAGGGATCTTATAATATATTCCCAAAAACCAGCATTTTCGTTTAAAAGTTCTCTCTGTGTCGTAGGTGGGACGTAAGCACCGTACGACGAGACTTTTCATTTTATATATATATATATATAATATAATTTAGAGAGCAACGTTCCATGGTTCAGTAACAACGTCACTCAGCCACTTTAATTCTCCTCCTCTCTCACCATCATATATCGATACAAAGATTCATACTTCACAGAATTATTTCTGTTTGTAACTTTTCTCCTCCAACTTCTCTCGTAGAATATAACTTAGCGGTAAAGCACGTATACGCATGCTGGACATACCGTAAGAATATTCTTTTATAAGCTTCAACACCTCTGTAGAGACGCGTTACCAGAAGATAACGCACTCTACAGAACGCCAAAGAGACCATCGTGCAGCTACAAATAGCTTACAACCGATGGTCTCGGCAAGAATGGCTACTCCGTAAGTACAAGCACACACGCATCCAACTTTTGTCAAATACGTGCACACAGGTCACCAGCTTCCCGACTAAGGGGAAGCTTGCCACGTTAACGGTCATTACGTCCTAGACTTCGACCCGCGGCGCAGCAGTGTAGAGAAAAAACCAGTACGAGAACGGAGGAACAGTCGAGAAATAGCGTAAAATACACTAAGACTCGAGGAGCGGTGACTGAATTCTCAACCGAGGCCGTAGAATAGCCACGCGCCCAACGCTGTTCCGACCGAACCGTCCGGCTCGACGCTTCTCTTATAGATACCAAGGGGCCGGCCGGAAGGCCGGCGCCGGCCGGGCTAGCGGCCGCGCGCTTATGGTGCAAAACCTCCGTAGCAACGTACCGTTCGGAAGGGACGCTGGAACTTAGTCGCTCGCACGTTCAATAACTACTATATAAAGGCGATATCCAACCATCGAAATATTTTACCACAAGCATTATTAACATATTATAAATGCATTTTTACCAAAAAATTAATTTTTTTTTTCACCGAAAAATTGCATCAGTAAACATACAGTTTTATCGACTATGGACAAAAAATAACTTTATAATCGATTAAAACACGTTAAAATAATACGAAATATGTAAAAAAATATACACCTTGTAACATTAATTAACGAAAAAAATGCAAAAATATCCCAGTCGTATCAGTTCGACGGAAGCTAATTTTTCAAAAAATTCGACAAAAATGTTTAATCCGATTGCATTTAATAGAGATATAACGATCCCTGTAAAAAAAATTATACCTTATAACGCTTTTTAACGAAATAACTCGAAATAATCATTTCGGACTTTTCGCGCCGGCCGAAATTTTTCTAAGTCCCTACGTACCGGTCCGAAATACTTCAAAGTCCCAACGTCGCGTCGCATCAGTCCATTTCTAAAAAACGTTCCAGCGACCAAATAAACGCTTAATCCTGACGTAAAACGTCGAGATAAGTCGATTTATGCAAAAATATTCGTACCTTGTGACACTTTTAAGCGAGATAATTGGAAAAAACCGGTTCGATATCGAAATTTTTCCAAGTCCCAACGAAAAAATCGAAACTTTGTAGAAGGTCTTGGGGACGAAAAAAACGCTTAATCCCGACGTAAAACGTCGAGATACATCGATTTGTGCAAAAATATTCCTACCTTGTAACACTTTTAAGCGAGATAACTCGAAAAAACCTTTTCGGTCTTTTCGCACCGGCCGAACTTGTTCAAAGTCCCAACGTCCCGTCGCATAATTCCGTTTCTAGAAAACGTTCCAGCGACCATATAAACGTTTAATCCCGACGTAAAACGTCGAGATAAGTCGATTTATGCAAAAATATTCGTACCTTGTGACACTTTTAAGCGAGATAATTGGTAAAAACCGGTTCGATATCGAAATTTTTCCAAGTCCCAACGAAAAAATCGAAACTTTGTAGAAGGTCTTGGGGACGAAAAAAACGCTTAATCCCGACGTAAAACGTCGAGATACATCGATTTGTGCAAAAATATTCCTACCTTGTAACACTTTTAAGCGAGATAACTCGAAAAAACCTTTTCGGTCTTTTCGCACCGGCCGAACTTGTTCAAAGTCCCAACGTCCCGTCGCATAATTCCGTTTCTAAAAAACGTTCCAGCGACCATATAAACGTTTAATCCCGACGTAAAACGTCGAGATAAGTCGATTTATGCAAAAATATTCGTACCTTGTGACACTTTTAAGCGAGATAATTGGTAAAAACCGGTTCGATATCGAAATTTTTCCAAGTCCCAACGAAAAAATCGAAACTTTGTAGAAGGTCTTGGGGACGAAAAAAACGCTTAATCCCGACGTAAAACGTCGAGATACATCGATTTGTGCAAAAATATTCCTACCTTGTAACACTTTTAAGCGAGATAACTCGAAAAAACCTTTTCGGTCTTTTCGCACCGGCCGAACTTGTTCAAAGTCCCAACGTCCCGTCGCATAATTCCGTTTCTAGAAAACGTTCCAGCGACCATATAAACGTTTAATCCCGACGTAAAACGTCGAGATACGTCGATTTATGCAAAAATATTCGTACCTTGTGACACTTTTAAGCGGGATAATTGGAAAAAACCGGTTCGATATCGAAATTTTTCCAAGTCCCAACGAAAAAATCGAAACTTTGTAGAAGGTCTTGGGGACGAAAAAAACGCTTAATCCCGACGTAAAACGTCGAGATACATCGATTTGTGCAAAAATATTTCTACCTTGTAACACTTTTAAGCGAGATAACTCGAAAAAACCTTTTCGGTCTTTTCGCACCGGCCGAACTTGTTCAAAGTCCCAACGTCCCGTCGCATAATTCCGTTTCTAGAAAACGTTCCAGCGACCATATAAACGTTTAATCCCGACGTAAAACGTCGAGATAAGTCGATTTATGCAAAAATATTCCTACCTTGTGACACTTTTAAGCGAGATAATTGGTAAAAACCGGTTCGATATCGAAATTTTTCCAAGTCCCAACGAAAAAATCGAAACTTTGTAGAAGGTCTTGGGGACGAAAAAAACGCTTAATCCCGACGTAAAACGTCGAGATACATCGATTTGTGCAAAAATATTCCTACCTTGTAACACTTTTAAGCGAGATAACTCGAAAAAACCTTTTCGGTCTTTTCGCACCGGCCGAACTTGTTCAAAGTCCCAACGTCCCGTCGCATAATTCCGTTTCTAGAAAACGTTCCAGCGACCATATAAACGTTTAATCCCGACGTAAAACGTCGAGATACGTCGATTTATGCAAAAATATTCGTACCTTGTGACACTTTTAAGCTAGATAATTGGTAAAAACCGGTTCGATATCGAAATTTTTCCAAGTCCCAACGAAAAAATCGAAACTTTGTAGAAGGTCTTGGGGACGAAAAAAACGCTTAATCCCGACGTAAAACGTCGAGATACATCGATTTGTGCAAAAATATTCCTACCTTGTAACACTTTTAAGCGAGATAACTCGAAAAAACCTTTTCGGTCTTTTCGCACCGGCCGAACTTGTTCAAAGTCCCAACGTCCCGTCGCATAATTCCGTTTCTAGAAAACGTTCCAGCGACCATATAAACGTTTAATCCCGACGTAAAACGTCGAGATAAGTCGATTTATGCAAAAATATTCGTACCTTGTGACACTTTTAAGCGAGATAATTGGTAAAAACCGGTTCGATATCGAAATTTTTCCAAGTCCCAACGAAAAAATCGAAACTTTGTAGAAGGTCTTGGGGACGAAAAAAACGCTTAATCCCGACGTAAAACGTCGAGATACATCGATTTGTGCAAAAATATTCCTACCTTGTGACACTTTTAAGCGAGATAACTCGAAAAAACCTTTTCGGTCTTTTCGCACCGGCCGAACTTGTTCAAAGTCCCAACGTCCCGTCGCATAATTCCGTTTCTAGAAAACGTTCCAGCGACCATATAAACGTTTAATCCCGACGTAAAACGTCGAGATACGTCGATTTATGCAAAAATATTCGTACCTTGTGACACTTTTAAGCGAGATAATTGGAAAAAACCGGTTCGATATCGAAATTTTTCCAAGTCCCAACGAAAAAATCGAAACTTTGTAGAAGGTCTTGGGGACGAAAAAAACGCTTAATCCCGACGTAAAACGACGAGATACATCGATTTGTGCAAAAATATTCCTACCTTGTAACACTTTTAAGCGAGATAACTCGAAAAAACCTTTTCGGTCTTTTCGCACCGGCCGAACTTGTTCAAAGTCCCAACGTCCCGTCGCATAATTCCGTTTCTAGAAAACGTTCCAGCGACCATATAAACGTTTAATCCCGACGTAAAACGTCGAGATACGTCGATTTATGCAAAAATATTCGTACCTTGTGACACTTTTAAGCGAGATAATTGGAAAAAACCGGTTCGATATCGAAATTTTTCCAAGTCCCAACGAAAAAATCGAAACTTTGTAGAAGGTCTTGGGGACGAAAAAAACGCTTAATCCCGACGTAAAACGTCGAGATACATCGATTTGTGCAAAAATATTCCTACCTTGTAACACTTTTAAGCGAGATAACTCGAAAAAACCTTTTCGGTCTTTTCGCACCGGCCGAACTTGTTCAAAGTCCCAACGTCCCGTCGCATAATTCCGTTTCTAGAAAACGTTCCAGCGACCATATAAACGTTTAATCCCGACGTAAAACGTCGAGATAAGTCGATTTATGCAAAAATATTCGTACCTTGTGACACTTTTAAGCGAGATAATTGGTAAAAACCGGTTCGATATCGAAATTTTTCCAAGTCCCAACGAAAAAATCGAAACTTTGTAGAAGGTCTTGGGGACGAAAAAAACGCTTAATCCCGACGTAAAACGTCGAGATACATCGATTTGTGCAAAAATATTCCTACCTTGTAACACTTTTAAGCGAGATAACTCGAAAAAACCTTTTCGGTCTTTTCGCACCGGCCGAACTTGTTCAAAGTCCCAACGTCCCGTCGCATAATTCCGTTTCTAGAAAACGTTCCAGCGACCATATAAACGTTTAATCCCGACGTAAAACGTCGAGATAAGTCGATTTATGCAAAAATATTCGTACCTTGTGACACTTTTAAGCGAGATAATTGGTAAAAACCGGTTCGATATCGAAATTTTTCCAAGTCCCAACGAAAAAATCGAAACTTTGTAGAAGGTCTTGGGGACGAAAAAAACGCTTAATCCCGACGTAAAACGTCGAGATACATCGATTTGTGCAAAAATATTCCTACCTTGTGACACTTTGAAGCGAGATAACTCGAAAAAACCTTTTCGGTCTTTTCGCACCGGCCGAACTTGTTCAAAGTCCCAACGTCGCGTCGCATAATTCCGTTTCTAAAAAACGTTCCAGCGACCATATAAACGTTTAATCCCGACGTAAAACGTCGAGATAAGTCGATTTATGCAAAAATATTCGTACCTTGTGACACTTTTAAGCGAGATAATTGGTAAAAACCGGTTCGATATCGAAATTTTTCCAAGTCCCAACGAAAAAATCGAAACTTTGTAGAAGGTCTTGGGGACGAAAAAAACGCTTAATCCCGACGTAAAACGTCGAGATACATCGATTTGTGCAAAAATATTCCTACCTTGTAACACTTTTAAGCGAGATAACTCGAAAAAACCTTTTCGGTCTTTTCGCACCGGCCGAACTTGTTCAAAGTCCCAACGTCCCGTCGCATAATTCCGTTTCTAGAAAACGTTCCAGCGACCATATAAACGTTTAATCCCGACGTAAAACG
>NW_025963548.1:20000-22500 GCF_910591885.1 Bombus terrestris
TTTTAAGTCTTTCCTCGAGGAGGGATTTGACCTCATCGTGCCTCTTGATTCTTAAGCCTTTGGTGTGCTGACACAGTCCGAGTATGTGTCCAAGGGTCTCGGGCTGGGCTCGACATCTTCGACATGTTACATCGATATTTTTGTCAGCCCGTGCCAGCACCGATCTTGTACCAAAGGTGTTGGTTCGTAATCGAAGGGCATCGATGAGCCTCGATGGTTTGAGTAGACTATGGTCCTCAAGCCACAAGTTGCCAGTTTTATTTTTAATAAAATCAGGGACGCCTTGTCCCTGGCATTTTAGATCAGCCCATTGGCTGATATGCTCTTTTCTTAAGCGTTTTCGAGCTTTCTCAATATCCTCCAAGGAGGCTGGCCAATTGATCCGCAAGGAGTTGGCCGTTAATTTTAACTTTTTATTGGCTGCTTCGTCGATTAGGCCAGCGACCGCTGGATCGATCGAGTTTGCGATCTTTATTGCACTTTTTAGGGTACCGAGTTTGACTATATGTTCAAATCTCGGTATGCCTAAGCCTCCACAGGCTTTTGGAGTGTAAAAGAAGCCTGTGGCAGTGGAAGGCATAAGATGTAAGATGATTTTAACTTCCTGCCTGACCTCGCTGTCTAGTAGTTTGAGGACAGTATCACTCGGCGGACTAACAAGTAGGTGGTAAATATAGCGAGGGAAGATATATTTGATTAGCAGTTCCAGCTTCTGGCCTGGCTTGAGGGAGAGTTTCCTCACCCTTTTCACCACGCTCAGAAGTTCTGGAACAATTACACCACAATGGACGCCTTTCCATGGCCCGATTTTGGCGCCCAAATATTTGAAAGCCTCATCGGGATCTACATTGGGTATTGTTTGTTTCCCGATTTTAAGACCTGGCTCTTTAATGAACCAGGTATCTTTTTTAGCCACAACCTCGAAGGTTTGGCATTTTTCGATAGAAAGTTTCATCTGGAGGCTTTCCAGATAACTAGTGAGAATATTAATTTGGTGTTGTGCTTCCCTCGCGTCCGCTCCAAGTAATACAATATCGTCAGCGAAGGCCAGAACTGATACTTGGCGATTTTCAGTAACGTTAATTCCACTGACTTGCTCCTCGATCTCTTCCAGCAGTGGCTCTAAGCATATATTGAAGAGTAAGGGCGATAGGGGGTCGCCTTGCTTAACTCCTCGGCGGATCAGAATCTCGACCCCGCCGTCTTTAGTTTTTATGGTAGTTTTTGTATTCTTATACATCTCGTCGATTAACTCGACTATAGGGTCGGGCACACCCTTTTTTGCCAGACAAGGTTTTAAGGCTGCATGAGGCACTGTGTCAAATGCTTTCGAGATATCCACGATAGTGAATATCCCGCCGCGGTTTCTCTTGCTATGGTTTAGGGCAGAGTTTAATAACTCGATGTTGATTTTACATCCGTTTTCGGATGTAAAGCCCTTCTGTCTCATATTTAACACAACGCCTCTTCTTATCCTCCCGTCGATAATAGAGGAGAAGATTCGGCCTAAAATCGGACTGATTGTAATGGGTCGCCAGTTCTCGACCCGGCTGCTTGGCTTATTTGCTTTAGGAATAAGAGTTGTTCTATTTTCCTTCCATGCGGAAGGAAAATAAGAACAATAGATAAGTATATTATAAATTTTAGCCATTATGATGGGCAGGCCGGGGATGGTTAAGTGATCTCGCTGTAATCCATCCGGTCCTGCAGCAGCTTTCTTTCTTATTCTGCCGATCTTCTCCCCCACATCCTCAGCCGTTATCGGCGGGAAGATCTCGGATAGGGATAGGTTGGGGGCTCTTGTAACTGGAATCGGGACGTATGTGGAACCCACTTGTCCCCACAGCTTTTCGTAGAGCCCCCTCACTTCCTCTGATCCGGGAGGTTGTCTGGCTGGTTCGAGATATGCCTGATCGTTATTGACCACGGCATCAGCCAGTCTCCTTGGGCATTCGTGAAATAACTCCTGGCAACGAGCGTATGAGAATCGCTTCCTGGAGTTTCTATTATTTTTTGGGCTTTTTGTTTTGGCTGCTCTTTTAATTTTTAAATCCGTTTGGTTTTTGTTTATTTTGTTTATAAGCTCGTATAGAGCTGTGCGTATAAAGTGATCGAGACTCTCCGTTAGAGAGTCTCGATCATCTTGGTGCTCTTCCCAGATTAACATCAACCGATTGTAAACCTCCTTTAAAATAGGGGGCACCTCGGTTGGCTTATTTATTTCGTTTTTTAGCGAGAGCTTCCATTCGTGGATGCGCTCTTCATTCTCGTTGCGGCCTACAGGCGATCCAAAACTGGCATTGCCTGAACTAACGAGATCGCACCCTCCCTCTGTTGCCAATGAGATAGCCTCTTGGGGGCTTTCCTCACCAATTAAGTTTAACTTTTTCCTTTGGTACTTGATTTGATCGATAGTTTTCGTGGTGAGGAATTTACTAATTTCTTTGTTGGGGTATTTATGATTTTTAAATATTCCCCATAGCCCCTTCAAGAGTGCTAC
>NW_025963548.1:27500-37500 GCF_910591885.1 Bombus terrestris
CTGAGGCTGTTCTCATTCTCTCCTCTCTCGACCGAGTTCCCATATTTGCTTTCTCTCAGTCTCGCCAAAATAATATTCATTTAAGACGACGTCGGGGGCGCGGACATCGTGCACATCGAAAACCTGCAAACGTATGCAAATCTGCTGATATGAAAAAAAAATCGGTCACGAGGACAACACTACGTATATATATATATATATATATATATAATATATTCGATAACCGACACGAAGCGGTGCATAAGCGGGCGGTCGTACGAAAGAACGACTCACGACGCCGCTAGCACTCACGCAGGTCCGTGACGGTTCTCTCCGCTCTTATTCGTATCCTTCTTCGTGCTCTTCCTCCGACTCTGAAACGTTCTACGTATCGTAAGAACGACGGCGGGTTGTCGAAGGCACCAAGGGACAGAGAGAGACAGAGGTAGAATTTCGTAGTGTCTCCCGTGAACACGATAGTTTATATATCGAGCATGCGTACGAATTGCACGGTCTCGGCACGACCGCGACGAACGCCGACGAGCGTCCAACAATCGCTCGTACGTCGCGTACGTTCTCTCGCGTCCGCTCTTGTTCGTATCCTTCTTCGTGCGCTTCCTCCGACTCTGAAACGTTCTACGTATCGTAAGAACGACGGCGGGTTGTCGAAGGCACCAAGGGACAGAGAGAGACAGATAGAGAGGAACGACACGCAACGCAAGCAGTCTTAGGTTTACGTGAGCAACCCTCAGCCAGGCGTGGTCCAGGAATTGTATCCGTGGACCGCAATGTGCGTTCGAAATGTCGATGTTCATGTGTCCTGCAGTTCACACGTTGACGCGCAATTAGCTGCGTTCTTCATCGACCCACGAGCCAAGTGATCCACCGTTCAGGGTAATCTTTTTATATATTTTTTAAAACTTTTGTACTCCATGTACTCTTAATACTCGGTTCGAGCGAAGCCGAGATCCGACACGACCGACCAACGGGAATCGGACGCGCAGAAGTCGCCGGAAGATCGACGACACGAAAACGTTCGAAAATGAAATCCGACGAACGCGCGAAGATACGCGCGTCCGCCGGCCGGGCGAAAAGTACATTATGATATATAACAACCATCGAGATCGAAGCTCCGTTCGTCAGGAAACGACGGGGATATAACACCCGATTCTGAATCCTCTGTTCAGCACACGATCTCGCGAAGAAATACGCACGGTGGCTAGCCCATATATATATATATATATATGTGTGTGTGTGTATATAATACGATACTACGCATTCCTCTCGTCCAATTATTCAAGAAAAAGAGCGTGCGCCTCCATCGTTCGGGTGATGTAAAGATTCGATGGGACTCGCGCGACCCTCGGCCTCGAGCGGTCTTTCCTCCCAATATCCAGAAGCCGAGCTTTGAAAAAACTCTAGCGACGGCACGGGTGTCCGACTCACGACATCGAGGCTTCGAAGTCGGCGATCTCCTCCGAACGGATGGCGATCGCGACGACTCAAAGCGTGAAAAATCGACGAAAGAGAACACATCTCCGTTCAGGTGATTGTTTTTTTTTAAATAAAAAAAATTCGATGGGAATCGCATCCATCTACCTCGCGCGGTCTTTCTTCCCAATATCCAGAAGCCGAGCTTTGAAAAAACTCTAGCGACGGCACGGGTGTCCGACTCACGACAACGAGGATAGACAGCCTGCGGTCCCCTCTGAACGGGTTATATAGCGACGAACTAGATAAAACTTTAGTCGTTCAGGTAGTGTTTAAAAAAAATAAAAAAATTCGATGGGAATCGCATCCATCTACCTCGCGCGGTCTTTCTTCCCAATATCCAGAAGCCGAGCTTTGAAAAAACTCTAGCGACGGCACGGGTGTCCGACTCACGACAACGAGGATAGACAGCCTGCGGTCCCCTCTGAACGGGATTATATGCGACGGTAGGCAACGAACTAGACGAAACTTTAGTCGTTCAGGTGGTATAAAAAAAAATTCGATGGGACGCACGCGCAGCCGTCGTCCTCGAGCGGTCTTTCTTCCCAATATCCAGAAGCCGAGCTTTGAAAAAGCTCTAGCGACGGCACGGGTGTCCGACTCACGACATCGAGGATAGACAGCCTGCGGTCCCCTCCGAACCAACTTCGGCTAGACTAGTTACGAATCGTTGCTACGCATCGTCATCATAGTCATCGTCATCATCATCATCATCATCATCATTATATCATTATCATAGCGGGCCAACATCCACGCAATGCGTTTTCGTTCTAGGTTACCCGATCCACGAGTATGTTACAAGTGGTTTCGTTATTTCGAACAAAACGACATACGAAGAGCACACGCCCTATGGGTAGGAAGCACGTTTCGAGAACGACCGAGAGCGGTGAAAGAGACGAGAGGTCGACGCACATAAGGTATCCATGGATCTTCGAAGAGAACCTTCGAAGATATATCGGTATCCTTTCTATATGCGCGACTCGCTACTCGTACTTTCGCTCTCGTCGACTCGTTTTAGTCGCTTCGTTCGATCCCAAAGAGGAGTCTTCGATGTCCCGTTGCTAGGAGGAGAGCAAACGCAACACAGACCACGAAACATAGAAGAGAATAGGCGAGCATGATCTCTCCGACACGAGGCACTTTAGAGATTTTGTTATTCGTTTGTACGGTCTCCACGACGCAAGAAAAAAAATACGAGATCGTGGCGGCGGGTCTTTCTGTATACGGCCTCACGCAAGCGCCTCGATCGCATTTCTCTTTACGTGTGGTTTCCATTCGTAATTTTTCGTTCGATATTCGTGTCAAAGTTTAATTTTCGAAAGCTCAAGTTCCCATTTATAGTTTTATTATAATTTCATAATATTCGCAGGCGGCGGGTCTTTCTGTGTACGACCTCACGCAGGCGCCTCGAATTCGTATATGTATCTCTTCATCCCGATGATCGAGAGAGAGTGCCACCTTCTCTTCGTATAGTTTCGTAGCTGGAGGGTCGTCTCCTCCTTATGTCTTTTCATCATTTTTGCCAACGGAGTAAGCCACGCTCCGGGCGAATTTAACTGTTCTTTGTTAAAGTATATAGCTTGTTGATACGTCGTATATACTTTGGTTCGTCGATATAGGAGGAGTACGGCTCCTTACCGACTTATACAGTTTCGTATTTTTCAAGTGTTCAAGTCAAATTCTTTAAGTTTTTGTGTTATATCGTTAATGATCCTTCCGCAGGTTCACCTACGGAAACCTTGTTACGACTTTTACTTCCTCTAAATGATCAAGTTTGGTCATCTTCCCGGTAACATCGGCAATGCTTATCACATTGGCCGCGCACCAGTCCGAAGACCTCACTAAATCATTCAATCGGTAGTAGCGACGGGCGGTGTGTACAAAGGGCAGGGACGTAATCAACGCGAGCTTATGACTCGCGCTTACTGGGAATTCCTCGTTCATGGGGAATAATTGCAAGCCCCAATCCCTAGCACGAAGGAGGTTCAGCGGGTTACCCGGGCCTTTCGGCCAGGGAAAACACGCTGATTCCTTCAGTGTAGCGCGCGTGCGGCCCAGAACATCTAAGGGCATCACAGACCTGTTATTGCTCAATCTCGTGCGGCTAGAAGCCGCCTGTTCCTCTAAGAAGATTTGTTTGTACGTTGGTAGTAAAAACCCACCGACCGAAGCCGGGGGCCTTCGAGATACCATAAGTTACGTCTATTTAGCAGGCTAGAGTCTCGTTCGTTATCGGAATTAACCAGACAAATCGCTCCACCAACTAAGAACGGCCATGCACCACCACCCACCGAATCAAGAAAGAGCTATCAATCTGTCAATCCTTCCGGTGTCCGGGCCTGGTGAGGTTTCCCGTGTTGAGTCAAATTAAGCCGCAGGCTCCACTCCTGGTGGTGCCCTTCCGTCAATTCCTTTAAGTTTCAGCTTTGCAACCATACTTCCCCCGGAACCCAAAAGCTTTGGTTTCCCGGAAGCTGCCCGCCGAGTCATCGGAGGAACTTCGGCGGATCGCTGGCTGGCATCGTTTATGGTTAGAACTAGGGCGGTATCTGATCGCCTTCGAACCTCTAACTTTCGTTCTTGATTAATGAAAACATTTTTGGCAAATGCTTTCGCTTCTGTCCGTCTTGCGACGATCCAAGAATTTCACCTCTAACGTCGCAATACGAATGCCCCCATCTGTCCCTATTAATCATTACCTCGGGGCTCCGAAAACCAACAAAATAGAACCGAGGTCCTATTCCATTATTCCATGCACACAGTATTCAGGCGAAGGTAGCCTGCTTTAAGCACTCTAATTTGTTCAAAGTAAACGTATCGGCCCACCTCGACACTCAGTGAAGAGCACCGCGATGGGATATTAGTTGGACCGCCCGCGAGGAGCTAAGCCCACCGATAGGACGTACCACATAATGCCAGTTAAACACCGCGAGCGGTGAACCGACACTGTGACACACAGATTCAACTACGAGCTTTTTAACCGCAACAACTTTAATATACGCTATTGGAGCTGGAATTACCGCGGCTGCTGGCACCAGACTTGCCCTCCAATTGGTCCTCGTTAAAGGATTTAAAGTGTACTCATTCCGATTACGGGGCCTCGGATGAGTCCCGTATCGTTATTTTTCGTCACTACCTCCCCGTGCCGGGAGTGGGTAATTTGCGCGCCTGCTGCCTTCCTTGGATGTGGTAGCTGTTTCTCAGGCTCCCTCTCCGGAATCGAACCCTGATTCCCCGTTACCCGTTACAACCATGGTAGGCGCAGAACCTACCATCGACAGTTGATAAGGCAGACATTTGAAAGATGCGTCGCCGGTGCTAGATGACCATGCGATCAGCACAAAGTTATTCAGAGTCACCAAAACAAACGATGGACGGACAGACGAGCCATCCGCCACCGATTGGTTTTGATCTAATAAAAGCATTCCTACCATCTCTGGTCGGAATCTGTTTGCATGTATTAGCTCTAGAATTACCACAGTTATCCAAGTAAATGTAGGTATGATCTAAGAAACCATAACTGATTTAATGAGCCATTCGCGGTTTCACCTTAATGCGGCATGTACTGAGACATGCATGGCTTAATCTTTGAGACAAGCATATGACTACTGGCAGGATCAACCAGGGATCTTATAATATATTCCCAAAAACCAGCATTTTCGTTTAAAAGTTCTCTCTGTGTCGTAGGTGGGACGTAAGCACCGTACGACGAGACTTTTCATTTTATATATATATATATATAATATAATTTAGAGAGCAACGTTCCATGGTTCAGTAACAACGTCACTCAGCCACTTTAATTCTCCTCCTCTCTCACCATCATATATCGATACAAAGATTCATACTTCACAGAATTATTTCTGTTTGTAACTTTTCTCCTCCAACTTCTCTCGTAGAATATAACTTAGCGGTAAAGCACGTATACGCATGCTGGACATACCGTAAGAATATTCTTTTATAAGCTTCAACACCTCTGTAGAGACGCGTTACCAGAAGATAACGCACTCTACAGAACGCCAAAGAGACCATCGTGCAGCTACAAATAGCTTACAACCGATGGTCTCGGCAAGAATGGCTACTCCGTAAGTACAAGCACACACGCATCCAACTTTTGTCAAATACGTGCACACAGGTCACCAGCTTCCCGACTAAGGGGAAGCTTGCCACGTTAACGGTCATTACGTCCTAGACTTCGACCCGCGGCGCAGCAGTGTAGAGAAAAAACCAGTACGAGAACGGAGGAACAGTCGAGAAATAGCGTAAAATACACTAAGACTCGAGGAGCGGTGACTGAATTCTCAACCGAGGCCGTAGAATAGCCACGCGCCCAACGCTGTTCCGACCGAACCGTCCGGCTCGACGCTTCTCTTATAGATACCAAGGGGCCGGCCGGAAGGCCGGCGCCGGCCGGGCTAGCGGCCGCGCGCTTATGGTGCAAAACCTCCGTAGCAACGTACCGTTCGGAAGGGACGCTGGAACTTAGTCGCTCGCACGTTCAATAACTACTATATAAAGGCGATATCCAACCATCGAAATATTTTACCACAAGCATTATTAACATATTATAAATGCATTTTTACCAAAAAATTAATTTTTTTTTTCACCGAAAAATTGCATCAGTAAACATACAGTTTTATCGACTATGGACAAAAAATAACTTTATAATCGATTAAAACACGTTAAAATAATACGAAATATGTAAAAAAATATATACCTTGTAACATTAATTAACGAAAAAAATGCAAAAATATCCCAGTCGTATCAGTCCGACGGAAGCTAATTTTTCAAAAAATTCGACAAAAATGTTTAATCCGATTGCATTTAATAGAGATATAACGATCCCTGTAAAAAAAATTATACCTTATAACGCTTTTTAACGAAATAACTCGAAATAATCATTTCGGACTTTTCGCGCCGGCCGAAATTTTTCTAAGTCCCTACGTACCGGTCCGAAATACTTCAAAGTCCCAACGTCGCGTCGCATCAGTCCATTTCTAAAAAACGTTCCAGCGACCAAATAAACGCTTAATCCCGACGTAAAACGTCGAGATAAGTCGATTTATGCAAAAATATTCGTACCTTGTAACACTTTTAAGCGAGATAATTGGAAAAAACCGGTTCGATATCGAAATTTTTTAAAGTCCCAACGAAAAAATCGAAACTTTGTAGAAGGTCTTGGGGACGAAAAAAACGCTTAATCCCGACGTAAAACGTCGAGATACATCGATTTGTGCAAAAATATTCCTACCTTGTAACACTTTTAAGCGAGATAACTCGAAAAAACCTTTTCGGTCTTTTCGCACCGGCCGAACTTGCTCAAAGTCCCAACGTCCCGTCGCATAATTCCGTTTCTAGAAAACGTTCCAGCGACCATATAAACGTTTAATCCCGACGTAAAACGTCGAGATAAGTCGATTTATGCAAAAATATTCGTACCTTGTAACACTTTTAAGCGAGATAATTGGAAAACCGGTTCGATATCGAAATTTTTCCAAGTCCCAACGAAAAAATCGAAACTTTGTAGAAGGTCTTGGGGACGAAAAAAACGCTTAATCCCGACGTAAAACGTCGAGATACATCGATTTGTGCAAAAATATTCCTACCTTGTAACACTTTTAAGCGAGATAACTCGAAAAAACCTTTTCGGTCTTTTCGCACCGGCCGAACTTGTTCAAAGTCCCAACGTCGCGTCGCATAATTCCGTTTCTAAAAAACGTTCCAGCGACCATATAAACGTTTAATCCCGACGTAAAACGTCGAGATACGTCGATTTATGCAAAAATATTCGTACCTTGTGACACTTTTAAGCGAGATAATTGGTAAAAACCGGTTCGATATCGAAATTTTTCCAAGTCCCAACGAAAAAATCGAAACTTTGTAGAAGGTCTTGGGGACGAAAAAAACGCTTAATCCCGACGTAAAACGTCGAGATACATCGATTTGTGCAAAAATATTCCTACCTTGTGACACTTTTAAGCGAGATAACTCGAAAAAACCTTTTCGGTCTTTTCGCACCGGCCGAACTTGTTCAAAGTCCCAACGTCGCGTCGCATAATTCCGTTTCTAAAAAACGTTCCAGCGACCATATAAACGTTTAATCCCGACGTAAAACGTCGAGATAAGTCGATTTATGCAAAAATATTCGTACCTTGTGACACTTTTAAGCGAGATAATTGGTAAAAACCGGTTCGATATCGAAATTTTTCCAAGTCCCAACGAAAAAATCGAAACTTTGTAGAAGGTCTTGGGGACGAAAAAAACGCTTAATCCCGACGTAAAACGTCGAGATACATCGATTTGTGCAAAAATATTCCTACCTTGTAACACTTTTAAGCGAGATAACTCGAAAAAACCTTTTCGGTCTTTTCGCACCGGCCGAACTTGTTCAAAGTCCCAACGTCCCGTCGCATAATTCCGTTTCTAGAAAACGTTCCAGCGACCATATAAACGTTTAATCCCGACGTAAAACGTCGAGATACGTCGATTTATGCAAAAATATTCGTACCTTGTGACACTTTTAAGCGAGATAATTGGTAAAAACCGGTTCGATATCGAAATTTTTCCAAGTCCCAACGAAAAAATCGAAACTTTGTAGAAGGTCTTGGGGACGAAAAAAACGCTTAATCCCGACGTAAAACGTCGAGATACATCGATTTGTGCAAAAATATTCCTACCTTGTGACACTTTTAAGCGAGATAACTCGAAAAAACCTTTTCGGTCTTTTCGCACCGGCCGAACTTGTTCAAAGTCCCAACGTCGCGTCGCATAATTCCGTTTCTAAAAAACGTTCCAGCGACCATATAAACGTTTAATCCCGACGTAAAACGTCGAGATACGTCGATTTATGCAAAAATATTCGTACCTTGTGACACTTTTAAGCGAGATAATTGGAAAAAACCGGTTCGATATCGAAATTTTTCCAAGTCCCAACGAAAAAATCGAAACTTTGTAGAAGGTCTTGGGGACGAAAAAAACGCTTAATCCCGACGTAAAACGTCGAGATACATCGATTTGTGCAAAAATATTCCTACCTTGTGACACTTTTTAACGAGATAATTGGTAAAAACCGGTTCGATATCGAAATTTTTCCAAGTCCCAATGTGCAAATCGAAACTTTTCAGAACGTTTCAAGATCAAAATTAACGCTTAATCCCGATGTATTTAATAAGAATATATCGATTTATGCAAGAATATTCGTACCTTCTAACGCTTTTTGAGGAATTATTTCGAAAGGAACATTCGGCCTTTTCGTACCGGAGCCAGAAAAATTTCAAAGTTCCAACGTCCCAGTCAGCTAGGTCCGGTGGAAAAAATTTGTTAAAAAAATAAAAAGAAACCGTTACGTTCCGCTAGACGACGTCGAACAATAACGATTTCTATAAAAATTTCCATACCTCGTAACGCGTTTTGAGGAGTTATTTCGAAAGGAACATTCGGCCTTTTCGTACCGGAGCCAGAAAAATTTCAAAGTTCCAACGTCCCAGTCAGCTAGGTCCGGTGGAAAAAATTTGTTAAAAAAATAAAAAGAAACCGTTACGTTCCGCTAGACGACGTCGAACAATAACGATTTCTATAAAAATATCCATACCTCGTAACGCGTTTTGAGGAGTTATTTCTAAAGGAACGTTCGGCCTTTTCGTACCGGGGCGAGAGATATTTCAAAGTTCCAACGTCCCAGTCACCTAGGTCCGGAGGGTGAAATTTTTCAAAAAAATAAAACGAAACCGTTACGTTCGACCAGATGACGTCGAACTGTAACGATTTCAATAAAAATTTCCACACCTCGTAACGCACTTTAAGGAGTTATTTCGAAATTTAAGGAGTTATTGCGATTATTTCAAAGTCCTCGCGGTACCACGTCGGAACGCGATACGCTCTTACGCGTTGCTCGCTCGCTCCGCTCGCTCGAAAAAAAATATAGACCAACCCAAAACCAATCTCTTTCGCGTTCGTTCTTCGATCTCGTTCGAATCTCGGTTCGAACGCGATCGGGAACGGTTTTGGGTTAGGCTAGAATCGTACGAGCGAGCGCAGCGAGCGAGCAACGATCGAAATTTCCACGCTGTAAGCGTACTAGATATTTTCCTATCCCTGTACGTTTTTTTTATCCGTCGTACTCTCTCCGATAGAAGGAGAAACGAAACGTAAAAAAAGTGGAAACGAAACGAGAAGAAACGTTCGACTGCGTGCGCGCGCACCTTGTACTTTAAAAGATTGTTACGTACTCCGCCACATACCCGCAAGCGAGGGGTTGCGCGCGCAGCGCTAGCGCGAGCGTCCAAGTCCAGCGGCGTATTGCTTTGCGTTCGTACGTGTCGTTATTCCATTGGAATAAAAAAAATCGCTACGTACGATCATCGTGCTTCGGCACGGCCGTACGTAGCGAAGTAGATTTTTTTAGCGCATGGGACTAAGCCGAGCGACGTATTGCCTTCTATTCGTGCGTGTCGTTATTTTATTTAATCGAAAAAAAACCGCTACGTACGAACATCGTGCCCATACACGGCCGTACGTAGCGAGATTTATTTTT
>NW_025963548.1:42500-45000 GCF_910591885.1 Bombus terrestris
CCGGCTGCTTGGCTTATTTGCTTTAGGAATAAGAGTTGTTCTATTTTCCTTCCATGCGGAAGGAAAATAAGAACAATAGATAAGTATATTATAAATTTTAGCCATTATGATGGGCAGGCCGGGGATGGTTAAGTGATCTCGCTGTAATCCATCCGGTCCTGCAGCAGCTTTCTTTCTTATTCTGCCGATCTTCTCCCCCACATCCTCAGCCGTTATCGGCGGGAAGATCTCGGATAGGGATAGGTTGGGGGCTCTTGTAACTGGAATCGGGACGTATGTGGAACCCACTTGTCCCCACAGCTTTTCGTAGAGCCCCCTCACTTCCTCTGATCCGGGAGGTTGTCTGGCTGGTTCGAGATATGCCTGATCGTTATTGACCACGGCATCAGCCAGTCTCCTTGGGCATTCGTGAAATAACTCCTGGCAACGAGCGTATGAGAATCGCTTCCTGGAGTTTCTATTATTTTTTGGGCTTTTTGTTTTGGCTGCTCTTTTAATTTTTAAATCCGTTTGGTTTTTGTTTATTTTGTTTATAAGCTCGTATAGAGCTGTGCGTATAAAGTGATCGAGACTCTCCGTTAGAGAGTCTCGATCATCTTGGTGCTCTTCCCAGATTAACATCAACCGATTGTAAACCTCCTTTAAAATAGGGGGCACCTCGGTTGGCTTATTTATTTCGTTTTTTAGCGAGAGCTTCCATTCGTGGATGCGCTCTTCATTCTCGTTGCGGCCTACAGGCGATCCAAAACTGGCATTGCCT
Organism: Bombus terrestris; assembly: GCF_910591885.1. NCBI lineage: Eukaryota > Metazoa > Arthropoda > Insecta > Hymenoptera > Apidae > Bombus > Bombus terrestris. The sequence goes on from NW_025963548.1 coordinate 43,261, forward strand.
GAACTAACGAGATCGCACCCTCCCTCTGTTGCCAATGAGATAGCCTCTTGGGGGCTTTCCTCACCAATTAAGTTTAACTTTTTCCTTTGGTACTTGATTTGATCGATAGTTTTCGTGGTGAGGAATTTACTAATTTCTTTATTGGGGTATTTATGATTTTTAAATATTCCCCATAGCCCCTTCAAGAGTGCTACCTCTTCTACTCTCCATGACTTTGTATTTTCTTCTGGGGGGTCCGCTCCCCTTCTTTTGATATTTCTAACGGCAGGGTGCGCATGCCGTTCGTGGGTGGATAGCCCTCTGCGCGATCCAAAACTCATGGGACAGGCCTCACAATAAAACTGTCCTGTCCTGGCCTGGCTGCTAGCGCCACCACACTTAGGTATGTGACATCTAGCCCCATGAAGCTTCGGGAAGCATTTCGCGCAGTTAATACAAGACCAAAAGATCGGGGCATCCGGGTGGTGTTGTGTTAAATGCCTGTCCAGGTCCGACAGATTTAAAAAGAAAAGGTTAGTTTCCCTTTTCTCGCATTCTGGACAGGTAACCCGATTGCCCACGAGCGGCACAGTAATCAAACTCATAGCCGGGGACGTTGCCTGGTCGTTACCCGTAGTCCCCTCCGAAGCGGATAAATCCGCCACAGCGCCTCCGGGACTGAGAGGCGCTGCGTCCGAGGCACTATTCTCCTTATTGTCGAATTTAACTATTTTTTATGAACTCGATACAGATATCCAATCGTAATCCAAATCGCGTCCTTAGTCGTTCCGGTCGTCAACTGGGCGAAGGAACAAGTTCCAAGTTTACTTTACTTTACTTTGGGCTCCATTATTCACGGCTCCAAACAGCCGTTACGGAGAACCGTTTGAGGTGTTGTCTTTCGCTCCTTCGTCGCCACACTCCGTTTAGCCATGCGCCGCCACATCCGGGGGGAATATACACCCCTCGCTGATGTGGACGTGCGCATGTTACCGGCGGTACCCCGAGGAGGTAGGAGTGTGACTTGGGCAGGCAAGACCAATATCCTGCCAGTCCCCGAGCAACTATTGACTTAAGAGAGTCATAGTTACTCCCGCCGTTTACCCGCGCTTTTTTGAATTTCTTCACGTTGACATTCAGAGCACTGGGCAGAAATCACATTGCGTCAACACCCTTGGGGGCCATCGCAATGCTTTGTTTTAATTAGACAGTCGGATTCCCCTAGTCCGTGCCAGTTCTGAGCTGAGCGTTGAATGGCGGCCGAAGAGAACGACCGCGACGGTAAAACCGCCACGGAAGCCTCGCAGCAAGGAAGATCCGCGGGAGGCCAAGGCACGGGACCGAGCTCGGATCCGGGGTGCGCGACGATATCCCCCCCGAGAGAGAGATACGCCGCGTCCCGTTCAGCTCGCCCAGGCCCGGCACGTCAGCCAAACCCGCTTCCCGACCAAGCCCGACACGCCCCGCTCCTCAGAGCCAATCCTTATTCCGAAGTTACGGATCCAATTTGCCGACTTCCCTTACCTACATTAATCTATCGACTAGAGGCTCTTTACCTTGGAGACCTGCTGCGGATATGGGTACGAACCGGCGCGACACCTCCACGTGGCCCTCTCCTGGATTTTCAAGGTCCGAGGGGAAGATCCGGACACCGCCGCAACTGCGGTGCTCTTCGCGTTCCAAACCCTATCTCCCTGCTAGAGGTTTCCAGGGAACTCGAACGCTTATACAGAAAAGAAAACTCTTCCCGGATCTCCCGAC
>NW_025963548.1:47500-50000 GCF_910591885.1 Bombus terrestris
ATTCCAGCGGTTCCTTGTTTTCTGCCGGCACAGAGATCGAAACGTCAAAGTTTCTTTGCTCTGTACCGACGACGACGAAAACGCACGGGAACGCACGCAAGTGGAAAAGCGAGCGAGACGTACACTGTGGTGTGTTCGGGGACTGGACGACCGTCGACGTTAGGATGCGCGGTCCAGCGATAGACGCCGAAAAGGCATGGGATGACCAACACTCTCTGTTTTCCAGTACTTGTAGCGCCGAATTGCCTTAAAAAAAATCACACGCGCGCACGACTATCACGTCGTACGCGCGTGTATACCTCGTCTTTAATTAAATCAAAGTTTCACTCCAGCCTCGCCAAAGGGGATCGTCATCTTCCTCGTCTACGATCTCTCCTGTACGTGTCCAGAGATTCTCTCTGACACGACGACGACGACGACCATCCAACGACTTTGTAACGGACTCTCGTGCGCATCTTCGTCAGGTACGGAAACGTTGCGCAACACCTCGAGCTTGGTAAAACACCCGTAGCCGATCATAGACACGCGCTAGTTCGCACACGATTTGTACGATTTCCGACGAACGTGGCTTTGGGCCAGGGCCGGCGGGCAGAGAGATACGCGAACGACGGGGAAAATTCGTCCCGATACAAGTAACGCGTACTCTCCGATCTCCGCGCAACGCCTGGGGATCATCTCCCTAAGTCATCAGCGTTCGAAGAAATCACGTGTGCGTTCCCGGATCTACGGCTCTCTTTCGGGGATAAATTACAAGCACAGAGTATATTAAACGCAACGACGACCCATCGATGCGACGGTCCTCGTCGTTGTCAGTCGCTCGCGCGCGTGCAGAGTATATCTCTACGCACGAAGAGACGGAGTGGGCATTAGATCCCTGGGGCTATTCGAGTAAAACGTCTTAAGAAAAGACGGTTGTACGGCAAAATTCCGCACCGTTACCAAGTTTACTTTTATCTGAGGCTGTTCTCATTCTCTCCTCTCTCGACCGAGTTCCCATATTTGCTTTCTCTCAGTCTCGCCAAAATAATATTCATTTAAGACGACGTCGGGGGCGCGGACATCGTGCACATCGAAAACCTGCAAACGTATGCAAATCTGCTGATATGAAAAAAAAATCGGTCACGAGGACAACACTACGTATATATATATATATATATATATATAATATATTCGATAACCGACACGAAGCGGTGCATAAGCGGGCGGTCGTACGAAAGAACGACTCACGACGCCGCTAGCACTCACGCAGGTCCGTGACGGTTCTCTCCGCTCTTATTCGTATCCTTCTTCGTGCTCTTCCTCCGACTCTGAAACGTTCTACGTATCGTAAGAACGACGGCGGGTTGTCGAAGGCACCAAGGGACAGAGAGAGACAGAGGTAGAATTTCGTAGTGTCTCCCGTGAACACGATAGTTTATATATCGAGCATGCGTACGAATTGCACGGTCTCGGCACGACCGCGACGAACGCCGACGAGCGTCCAACAATCGCTCGTACGTCGCGTACGTTCTCTCGCGTCCGCTCTTGTTCGTATCCTTCTTCGTGCGCTTCCTCCGACTCTGAAACGTTCTACGTATCGTAAGAACGACGGCGGGTTATCGAAGGCACCAAGGGACAGAGAGAGACAGATCGAGAGGAACGACACGCAACGCAAGCAGTCTTAGGTTTACGTGAGCAACCCTCAGCCAGGCGTGGTCCAGGAATTGTATCCGTGGACCGCAATGTGCGTTCGAAATGTCGATGTTCATGTGTCCTGCAGTTCACACGTTGACGCGCAATTAGCTGCGTTCTTCATCGACCCACGAGCCAAGTGATCCACCGTTCAGGGTAATCTTTTTATATATTTTTTAAAACTTTTGTACTCCATGTACTCTTAATACTCGGTTCGAGCGAAGCCGAGATCCGACACGACCGACCAACGGGAATCGGACGCGCAGAAGTCGCCGGAAGATCGACGACACGAAAACGTTCGAAAATGAAATCCGACGAACGCGCGAAGATACGCGCGTCCGCCGGCCGGGCGAAAAGTACATTATGATATATAACAACCATCGAGATCGAAGCTCCGTTCGTCAGGAAACGACGGGGATATAACACCCGATTCTGAATCCTCTGTTCAGCACACGATCTCGCGAAGAAATACGCACGGTGGCTAGCCCATATATATATATATATATATGTGTGTGTGTGTATATAATACGATACTACGCATTCCTCTCGTCCAATTATTCAAGAAAAAGAGCGTGCGCCTCCATCGTTCGGGTGATGTAAAGATTCGATGGGACTCGCGCGACCCTCGGCCTCGAGCGGTCTTTCCTCCCAATATCCAGAAGCCGAGCTTTGAAAAAACTCTAGCGACGGCACGGGTGTCCGACTCACGACATCGAGGCTTCGAAGTCGGCGATCTCCTCCGAACGGATGGCGATCGCGACGACTCAAAGCGTGAAAAATCGACGAAAGAGAACACATCTCCGTTCAGGTGATTGTTTTTTTTTAAATA
>NW_025963548.1:55000-57500 GCF_910591885.1 Bombus terrestris
TACCTTGTAACACTTTTAAGCGAGATAATTGGAAAAAACCGGTTCGATATCGAAATTTTTCCAAGTCCCAACGAAAAAATCGAAACTTTGTAGAAGGTCTTGGGGACGAAAAAAACGCTTAATCCCGACGTAAAACGTCGAGATACATCGATTTGTGCAAAAATATTCCTACCTTGTAACACTTTTAAGCGAGATAACTCGAAAAAACCTTTTCGGTCTTTTCGCACCGGCCGAACTTGCTCAAAGTCCCAACGTCCCGTCGCATAATTCCGTTTCTAGAAAACGTTCCAGCGACCATATAAACGTTTAATCCCGACGTAAAACGTCGAGATAAGTCGATTTATGCAAAAATATTCGTACCTTGTAACACTTTTAAGCGAGATAATTGGAAAAAACCGGTTCGATATCGAAATTTTTCCAAGTCCCAACGAAAAAATCGAAACTTTGTAGAAGGTCTTGGGGACGAAAAAAACGCTTAATCCCGACGTAAAACGTCGAGATACATCGATTTGTGCAAAAATATTCCTACCTTGTGACACTTTTAAGCGAGATAACTCGAAAAAACCTTTTCGGTCTTTTCGCACCGGCCGAACTTGTTCAAAGTCCCAACGTCGCGTCGCATAATTCCGTTTCTAAAAAACGTTCCAGCGACCATATAAACGTTTAATCCCGACGTAAAACGTCGAGATAAGTCGATTTATGCAAAAATATTCGTACCTTGTGACACTTTTAAGCGAGATAATTGGTAAAAACCGGTTCGATATCGAAATTTTTCCAAGTCCCAACGAAAAAATCGAAACTTTGTAGAAGGTCTTGGGGACGAAAAAAACGCTTAATCCCGACGTAAAACGTCGAGATACATCGATTTGTGCAAAAATATTCCTACCTTGTAACACTTTTAAGCGAGATAACTCGAAAAAACCTTTTCGGTCTTTTCGCACCGGCCGAACTTGTTCAAAGTCCCAACGTCCCGTCGCATAATTCCGTTTCTAGAAAACGTTCCAGCGACCATATAAACGTTTAATCCCGACGTAAAACGTCGAGATACGTCGATTTATGCAAAAATATTCGTACCTTGTGACACTTTTAAGCGAGATAATTGGTAAAAACCGGTTCGATATCGAAATTTTTCCAAGTCCCAACGAAAAAATCGAAACTTTGTAGAAGGTCTTGGGGACGAAAAAAACGCTTAATCCCGACGTAAAACGTCGAGATACATCGATTTGTGCAAAAATATTCCTACCTTGTGACACTTTTAAGCGAGATAACTCGAAAAAACCTTTTCGGTCTTTTCGCACCGGCCGAACTTGTTCAAAGTCCCAACGTCGCGTCGCATAATTCCGTTTCTAAAAAACGTTCCAGCGACCATATAAACGTTTAATCCCGACGTAAAACGTCGAGATACGTCGATTTATGCAAAAATATTCGTACCTTGTGACACTTTTAAGCGAGATAATTGGAAAAAACCGGTTCGATATCGAAATTTTTCCAAGTCCCAACGAAAAAATCGAAACTTTGTAGAAGGTCTTGGGGACGAAAAAAACGCTTAATCCCGACGTAAAACGTCGAGATACATCGATTTGTGCAAAAATATTCCTACCTTGTGACACTTTTTAGCGAGATAATTGGTAAAAACCGGTTCGATATCGAAATTTTTCCAAGTCCCAATGTGCAAATCGAAACTTTTCAGAACGTTTCAAGATCAAAATTAACGCTTAATCCCGATGTATTTAATAAGAATATATCGATTTATGCAAGAATATTCGTACCTTCTAACGCTTTTTGAGGAATTATTTCGAAAGGAACATTCGGCCTTTTCGTACCGGAGCCAGAAAAATTTCAAAGTTCCAACGTCCCAGTCAGCTAGGTCCGGTGGAAAAAATTTGTTAAAAAAATAAAAAGAAACCGTTACGTTCCGCTAGACGACGTCGAACAATAACGATTTCTATAAAAATTTCCATACCTCCTAACGCGTTTTGAGGAGTTATTTCGAAAGGAACATTCGGCCTTTTCGTACCGGAGCCAGAAAAATTTCAAAGTTCCAACGTCCCAGTCAGCTAGGTCCGGTGGAAAAAATTTGTTAAAAAAATAAAAAGAAACCGTTACGTTCCGCTAGACGACGTCGAACAATAACGATTTCTATAAAAATATCCATACCTCGTAACGCGTTTTGAGGAGTTATTTCTAAAGGAACGTTCGGCCTTTTCGTACCGGGGCGAGAGATATTTCAAAGTTCCAACGTCCCAGTCACCTAGGTCCGGAGGGTGAAATTTTTCAAAAAAATAAAACGAAACCGTTACGTTCGACCAGATGACGTCGAACTGTAACGATTTCAATAAAAATTTCCACACCTCGTAACGCACTTTAAGGAGTTATTTCGAAATTTAAGGAGTTATTGCGATTATTTCAAAGTCCTCGCGGTACCACGTCGGAACGCGATACGCTCTTACGCGTTGCTCGCTCGCTCCGCTCGCTCGAAAAAAAATATAGACCAACCCAA
>NW_025963548.1:62500-65000 GCF_910591885.1 Bombus terrestris
CATGCGGAAGGAAAATAAGAACAATAAATAAGTATATTATAAATTTTAGCCATTATGATGGGCAGGCCGGGGATGGTTAAGTGATCTCGCTGTAATCCATCCGGTCCTGCAGCAGCTTTCTTTCTTATTCTGCCGATCTTCTCCCCCACATCCTCAGCCGTTATCGGCGGGAAGATCTCGGATAGGGATAGGTTGGGGGCTCTTGTAACTGGAATCGGGACGTATGTGGAACCCACTTGTCCCCACAGCTTTTCGTAGAGCCCCCTCACTTCCTCTGATCCGGGAGGTTGTCTGGCTGGTTCGAGATATGCCTGATCGTTATTGACCACGGCATCAGCCAGTCTCCTTGGGCATTCGTGAAATAACTCCTGGCAACGAGCGTATGAGAATCGCTTCCTGGAGTTTCTATTATTTTTTGGGCTTTTTGTTTTGGCTGCTCTTTTAATTTTTAAATCCGTTTGGTTTTTGTTTATTTTGTTTATAAGCTCGTATAGAGCTGTGCGTATAAAGTGATCGAGACTCTCCGTTAGAGAGTCTCGATCATCTTGGTGCTCTTCCCAGATTAACATCAACCGATTGTAAACCTCCTTTAAAATAGGGGGCACCTCGGTTGGCTTATTTATTTCGTTTTTTAGCGAGAGCTTCCATTCGTGGATGCGCTCTTCATTCTCGTTGCGGCCTACAGGCGATCCAAAACTGGCATTGCCTGAACTAACGAGATCGCACCCTCCCTCTGTTGCCAATGAGATAGCCTCTTGGGGGCTTTCCTCACCAATTAAGTTTAACTTTTTCCTTTGGTACTTGATTTGATCGATAGTTTTCGTGGTGAGGAATTTACTAATTTCTTTGTTGGGGTATTTATGATTTTTAAATATTCCCCATAGCCCCTTCAAGAGTGCTACCTCTTCTACTCTCCATGACTTTGTACTTTCTTCTGGGGGGTCCGCTCCCCTTCTTTTGATATTTCTAACGGCAGGGTGCGCATGCCGTTCGTGGGTGGATAGCCCTCTGCGCGATCCAAAACTCATGGGACAGGCCTCACAATAAAACTGTCCTGTCCTGGCCTGGCTGCTAGCGCCACCACACTTAGGTATGTGACATCTAGCCCCATGAAGTTTCGGGAAGCATTTCGCGCAGTTAATACAAGACCAAAAGATCGGGGCATCCGGGTGGTGTTGTGTTAAATGCCTGTCCAGGTCCGACAGATTTAAAAAGAAAAGGTTAGTTTCCCTTTTCTCGCATTCTGGACAGGTAACCCGATTGCCCACGAGCGGCACAGTAATCAAACTCATAGCCGGGGACGTTGCCTGGTCGTTACCCGTAGTCCCCTCCGAAGCGGATAAATCCGCCACAGCGCCTCCGGGACTGAGAGGCGCTGCGTCCGAGGCACTATTCTCCTTATTGTCGAATTTAACTATTTTTTATGAACTCGATACAGATATCCAATCGTAATCCAAATCGCGTCCTTGGTCGTTCCGGTCGTCAACTGGGCGAAGGAACAAGTTCCAAGTTTACTTTACTTTACTTTGGGCTCCATTATTCACGGCTCCAAACAGCCGTTACGGAGAACCGTTTGAGGTGTTGTCTTTCGCTCCTTCGTCGCCACACTCCGTTTAGCCATGCGCCGCCACATCCGGGGGGAATATACACCCCTCGCTGATGTGGACGTGCGCATGTTACCGGCGGTACCCCGAGGAGGTAGGAGTGTGACTTGGGCAGGCAAGACCAATATCCTGCCAGTCCCCGAGTAACTATTGACTTAAGAGAGTCATAGTTACTCCCGCCGTTTACCCGCGCTTTTTTGAATTTCTTCACGTTGACATTCAGAGCACTGGGCAGAAATCACATTGCGTCAACACCCTTGGGGGCCATCGCAATGCTTTGTTTTAATTAGACAGTCGGATTCCCCTAGTCCGTGCCAGTTCTGAGCTGAGCGTTGAATGGCGGCCGAAGAGAACGACCGCGACGGTAAAACCGCCACGGAAGCCTCGCAGCAAGGAAGATCCGCGGGAGGCCAAGGCACGGGACCGAGCTCGGATCCGGGGTGCGCGACGATATCCCCCCCGAGAGAGAGATACGCCGCGTCCCGTTCAGCTCGCCCAGGCCCGGCACGTCAGCCAAACCCGCTTCCCGACCAAGCCCGACACGCCCCGCTCCTCAGAGCCAATCCTTATTCCGAAGTTACGGATCCAATTTGCCGACTTCCCTTACCTACATTAATCTATCGACTAGAGGCTCTTTACCTTGGAGACCTGCTGCGGATATGGGTACGAACCGGCGCGACACCTCCACGTGGCCCTCTCCTGGATTTTCAAGGTCCGAGGGGAAGATCCGGACACCGCCGCAACTGCGGTGCTCTTCGCGTTCCAAACCCTATCTCCCTGCTAGAGGTTTCCAGGGAACTCGAACGCTTATACAGAAAAGAAAACTCTTCCCGGATCTCCCGACGGCGTCTCCAGGTCATTTTGGGTTACCCCGACGAACACTCTTACGAGGGCCC
>NW_025963548.1:67500-70000 GCF_910591885.1 Bombus terrestris
TCTTTGCTCTGTACCGACGACGACGAAAACGCACGGGAACGCACGCAAGTGGAAAAGCGAGCGAGACGTACACTGTGGTGTGTTCGGGGACTGGACGACCGTCGACGTTAGGATGCGCGGTCCAGCGATAGACGCCGAAAAGGCATGGGATGACCAACACTCTCTGTTTTCCAGTACTTGTAGCGCCGAATTGCCTTAAAAAAAATCACACGCGCGCACGACTATCACGTCGTACGCGCGTGTATACCTCGTCTTTAATTAAATCAAAGTTTCACTCCAGCCTCGCCAAAGGGGATCGTCATCTTCCTCGTCTACGATCTCTCCTGTACGTGTCCAGAGATTCTCTCTGACACGACGACGACGACGACCATCCAACGACTTTGTAACGGACTCTCGTGCGCATCTTCGTCAGGTACGGAAACGTTGCGCAACACCTCGAGCTTGGTAAAACACCCGTAGCCGATCATAGACACGCGCTAGTTCGCACACGATTTGTACGATTTCCGACGAACGTGGCTTTGGGCCAGGGCCGGCGGGCAGAGAGATACGCGAACGACGGGGAAAATTCGTCCCGATACAAGTAACGCGTACTCTCCGATCTCCGCGCAACGCCTGGGGATCATCTCCCTAAGTCATCAGCGTTCGAAGAAATCACGTGTGCGTTCCCGGATCTACGGCTCTCTTTCGGGGATAAATTACAAGCACAGAGTATATTAAACGCAACGACGACCCATCGATGCGACGGTCCTCGTCGTTGTCAGTCGCTCGCGCGCGTGCAGAGTATATCTCTACGCACGAAGAGACGGAGTGGGCATTAGATCCCTGGGGCTATTCGAGTAAAACGTCTTAAGAAAAGACGGTTGTACGGCAAAATTCCGCACCGTTACCAAGTTTACTTTTATCTGAGGCTGTTCTCATTCTCTCCTCTCTCGACCGAGTTCCCATATTTGCTTTCTCTCAGTCTCGCCAAAATAATATTCATTTAAGACGACGTCGGGGGCGCGGACATCGTGCACATCGAAAACCTGCAAACGTATGCAAATCTGCTGATATGAAAAAAAAATCGGTCACGAGGACAACACTACGTATATATATATATATATATATATATATAATATATTCGATAACCGACACGAAGCGGTGCATAAGCGGGCGGTCGTACGAAAGAACGACTCACGACGCCGCTAGCACTCACGCAGGTCCGTGACGGTTCTCTCCGCTCTTATTCGTATCCTTCTTCGTGCTCTTCCTCCGACTCTGAAACGTTCTACGTATCGTAAGAACGACGGCGGGTTGTCGAAGGCACCAAGGGACAGAGAGAGACAGAGGTAGAATTTCGTAGTGTCTCCCGTGAACACGATAGTTTATATATCGAGCATGCGTACGAATTGCACGGTCTCGGCACGACCGCGACGAACGCCGACGAGCGTCCAACAATCGCTCGTACGTCGCGTACGTTCTCTCGCGTCCGCTCTTGTTCGTATCCTTCTTCGTGCGCTTCCTCCGACTCTGAAACGTTCTACGTATCGTAAGAACGACGGCGGGTTATCGAAGGCACCAAGGGACAGAGAGAGACAGATAGAGAGGAACGACACGCAACGCAAGCAGTCTTAGGTTTACGTGAGCAACCCTCAGCCAGGCGTGGTCCAGGAATTGTATCCGTGGACCGCAATGTGCGTTCGAAATGTCGATGTTCATGTGTCCTGCAGTTCACACGTTGACGCGCAATTAGCTGCGTTCTTCATCGACCCACGAGCCAAGTGATCCACCGTTCAGGGTAATCTTTTTATATATTTTTTAAAACTTTTGTACTCCATGTACTCTTAATACTCGGTTCGAGCGAAGCCGAGATCCGACACGACCGACCAACGGGAATCGGACGCGCAGAAGTCGCCGGAAGATCGACGACACGAAAACGTTCGAAAATGAAATCCGACGAACGCGCGAAGATACGCGCGTCCGCCGGCCGGGCGAAAAGTACATTATGATATATAACAACCATCGAGATCGAAGCTCCGTTCGTCAGGAAACGACGGGGATATAACACCCGATTCTGAATCCTCTGTTCAGCACACGATCTCGCGAAGAAATACGCACGGTGGCTAGCCCATATATATATATATATATATGTGTGTGTGTGTATATAATACGATACTACGCATTCCTCTCGTCCAATTATTCAAGAAAAAGAGCGTGCGCCTCCATCGTTCGGGTGATGTAAAGATTCGATGGGACTCGCGCGACCCTCGGCCTCGAGCGGTCTTTCCTCCCAATATCCAGAAGCCGAGCTTTGAAAAAACTCTAGCGACGGCACGGGTGTCCGACTCACGACATCGAGGCTTCGAAGTCGGCGATCTCCTCCGAACGGATGGCGATCGCGACGACTCAAAGCGTGAAAAATCGACGAAAGAGAACACATCTCCGTTCAGGTGATTGTTTTTTTTTAAATAAAAAAAATTCGATGGGAATCGCATCCATCTACCTCGCGCGGTCTTTCTTC
>NW_025963548.1:75000-77500 GCF_910591885.1 Bombus terrestris
CGAAATTTTTCCAAGTCCCAACGAAAAAATCGAAACTTTGTAGAAGGTCTTGGGGACGAAAAAAACGCTTAATCCCGACGTAAAACGTCGAGATACATCGATTTGTGCAAAAATATTCCTACCTTGTAACACTTTTAAGCGAGATAACTCGAAAAAACCTTTTCGGTCTTTTCGCACCGGCCGAACTTGCTCAAAGTCCCAACGTCGCGTCGCATAATTCCGTTTCTAAAAAACGTTCCAGCGACCATATAAACGTTTAATCCCGACGTAAAACGTCGAGATAAGTCGATTTATGCAAAAATATTCGTACCTTGTGACACTTTTAAGCGAGATAATTGGTAAAAACCGGTTCGATATCGAAATTTTTCCAAGTCCCAACGAAAAAATCGAAACTTTGTAGAAGGTCTTGGGGACGAAAAAAACGCTTAATCCCGACGTAAAACGTCGAGATACATCGATTTGTGCAAAAATATTCCTACCTTGTGACACTTTTAAGCGAGATAACTCGAAAAAACCTTTTCGGTCTTTTCGCACCGGCCGAACTTGTTCAAAGTCCCAACGTCGCGTCGCATAATTCCGTTTCTAAAAAACGTTCCAGCGACCATATAAACGTTTAATCCCGACGTAAAACGTCGAGATAAGTCGATTTATGCAAAAATATTCGTACCTTGTGACACTTTTAAGCGAGATAATTGGTAAAAACCGGTTCGATATCGAAATTTTTCCAAGTCCCAACGAAAAAATCGAAACTTTGTAGAAGGTCTTGGGGACGAAAAAAACGCTTAATCCCGACGTAAAACGTCGAGATACATCGATTTGTGCAAAAATATTCCTACCTTGTAACACTTTTAAGCGAGATAACTCGAAAAAACCTTTTCGGTCTTTTCGCACCGGCCGAACTTGTTCAAAGTCCCAACGTCCCGTCGCATAATTCCGTTTCTAGAAAACGTTCCAGCGACCATATAAACGTTTAATCCCGACGTAAAACGTCGAGATACGTCGATTTATGCAAAAATATTCGTACCTTGTGACACTTTTAAGCGAGATAATTGGTAAAAACCGGTTCGATATCGAAATTTTTCCAAGTCCCAACGAAAAAATCGAAACTTTGTAGAAGGTCTTGGGGACGAAAAAAACGCTTAATCCCGACGTAAAACGTCGAGATACATCGATTTGTGCAAAAATATTCCTACCTTGTAACACTTTTAAGCGAGATAACTCGAAAAAACCTTTTCGGTCTTTTCCCACCGGCCGAACTTGTTCAAAGTCCCAACGTCCCGTCGCATAATTCCGTTTCTAGAAAACGTTCCAGCGACCATATAAACGTTTAATCCCGACGTAAAACGTCGAGATAAGTCGATTTATGCAAAAATATTCGTACCTTGTGACACTTTTAAGCGAGATAATTGGTAAAAACCGGTTCGATATCGAAATTTTTCCAAGTCCCAACGAAAAAATCGAAACTTTGTAGAAGGTCTTGGGGACGAAAAAAACGCTTAATCCCGACGTAAAACGTCGAGATACATCGATTTGTGCAAAAATATTCCTACCTTGTGACACTTTTAAGCGAGATAACTCGAAAAAACCTTTTCGGTCTTTTCGCACCGGCCGAACTTGTTCAAAGTCCCAACGTCGCGTCGCATAATTCCGTTTCTAAAAAACGTTCCAGCGACCATATAAACGTTTAATCCCGACGTAAAACGTCGAGATAAGTCGATTTATGCAAAAATATTCGTACCTTGTGACACTTTTAAGCGAGATAATTGGTAAAAACCGGTTCGATATCGAAATTTTTCCAAGTCCCAACGAAAAAATCGAAACTTTGTAGAAGGTCTTGGGGACGAAAAAAACGCTTAATCCCGACGTAAAACGTCGAGATACATCGATTTGTGCAAAAATATTCCTACCTTGTGACACTTTTAAGCGAGATAACTCGAAAAAACCTTTTCGGTCTTTTCGCACCGGCCGAACTTGTTCAAAGTCCCAACGTCGCGTCGCATAATTCCGTTTCTAAAAAACGTTCCAGCGACCATATAAACGTTTAATCCCGACGTAAAACGTCGAGATACGTCGATTTATGCAAAAATATTCGTACCTTGTGACACTTTTAAGCGAGATAATTGGAAAAAACCGGTTCGATATCGAAATTTTTCCAAGTCCCAACGAAAAAATCGAAACTTTGTAGAAGGTCTTGGGGACGAAAAAAACGCTTAATCCCGACGTAAAACGTCGAGATACATCGATTTGTGCAAAAATATTCCTACCTTGTGACACTTTTTAGCGAGATAATTGGTAAAAACCGGTTCGATATCGAAATTTTTCCAAGTCCCAATGTGCAAATCGAAACTTTTCAGAACGTTTCAAGATCAAAATTAACGCTTAATCCCGATGTATTTAATAAGAATATATCGATTTATGCAAGAATATTCGTACCTTCTAACGCTTTTTGAGGAATTATTTCGAAAGGAACATTCGGCCTTTTCGTACCGGAGCCAGAAAA
>NW_025963548.1:82500-92500 GCF_910591885.1 Bombus terrestris
ATGGTTTTCTCGTCAGGCGCTTCGTCGCGCCTCCTCTTCTTATTGTGGAGTCTTGCCCTGATTTCGACTAGGAGGTCAATAGGAATGACTCCGGCGATAACCTGCAGTGCCTCGGTTGACGTGGTTCTGTAGGCCTTGGTCACTCGCAGGAGTGCCATCCTCTGTGACCTTATCAGCTTGCTCCTCGCTTTCCCCTTCAGTAGGTCGCTCCAGCCGGCTGCGGCGTATGTGGTTATCGGCTCGTACAGCCCTCTGTACAGGGTACGCATGGCCGCATGTCCGAGTCCCCACTTCGCCTTGGCCACCCTCGCGAGGCTGTTGAAGAGTTTTTGGCACTTACCTGTTATTGCCTCCACGTGCTTGTTGACCTTTAGCCCTCCTTCGAGGTGCACTCCAAGGTATTTGATTGCCTGCTCCAAGTAGATAGGGACAGAGGGAATCTCGTTAATCCATTCATGCGCGTCACTAATTAGATGACGAGGCATTTGGCTATTTTCTATGACTTTTACAAGTTCACACTTCCGAGGAACCCCCTCGTAAGGTTTTTAAAACTTGATGTTACCTCAATTGATTGAACAATTTCTGGTAACACTTGACCACGGACAAACAAATATTTGTGTATATAATAAATAGTAATTAATAAATTCATATGTACAATTTGATTAATTAATAAATAAATAAATAAATAATAAACGAATAAGACATAGACAGTGTCTGGGATTTTGGTTCATAATCATCAATCATCAATGAATATATTGCACAGCTCTATCGAGCTTCTCAATACGTTTAAAAGCATAGTCTTTATGTCGTTATTGGCGATTCCCAGTCGCTTGAGGACTTTCTCGGTATTAGGCGTGATAGTGCCTCTACTGCCCAAGACCACCGGGAGAATCTCTCCTCCTTTAGCGTTAAATACCTCTTTTAATGCCTTAAGGCATGGCCGATACTTTTCTACTTTTTCTTTCTCGGCTAAGGCCAGGTAGTTTTTGTTCTCGTAGCGGACAGTTACGTCGACCACGAGAACCCTTTCCCCGTTTTTAATTACGAGGTCCGGTTTGAATAAACTGCCTCCGGCCTTAATCGTCGGCTCCACGAATACTTCATTCTTCTTGTTATTTTTAAGTCTTTCCTCGAGGAGGGATTTGACCTCATCGTGCCTCTTGATTCTTAAGCCTTTGGTGTGCTGACACAGTCCGAGTATGTGTCCAAGGGTCTCGGGCTGGGCTCGACATCTTCGACATGTTACATCGATATTTTTGTCAGCCCGTGCCAGCACCGATCTTGTACCAAAGGTGTTGGTTCGTAATCGAAGGGCATCGATGAGCCTCGATGGTTTGAGTAGACTATGGTCCTCAAGCCACAAGTTGCCAGTTTTATTTTTAATAAAATCAGGGACGCCTTGTCCCTGGCATTTTAGATCAGCCCATTGGCTGATATGCTCTTTTCTTAAGCGTTTTCGAGCTTTCTCAATATCCTCCAAGGAGGCTGGCCAATTGATCCGCAAGGAGTTGGCCGTTAATTTTAACTTTTTATTGGCTGCTTCGTCGATTAGGCCAGCGACCGCTGGATCGATCGAGTTTGCGATCTTTATTGCACTTTTTAGGGTACCGAGTTTGACTATATGTTCAAATCTCGGTAAGCCTAAGCCTCCACAGGCTTTTGGAGTGTAAAAGAAGCCTGTGGCAGTGGAAGGCATAAGATGTAAGATGATTTTAACTTCCTGCCTGACCTCGCTGTCTAGTAGTTTGAGGACAGTATCACTCGGCGGACTAACAAGTAGGTGATAAATATAGCGAGGGAAGATATATTTGATTAGCAGTTCCAGCTTCTGGCCTGGCTTGAGGGAGAGTTTCCTCACCCTTTTCACCACGCTCAGAAGTTCTGGAACAATTACACCACAATGGACGCCTTTCCATGGCCCGATTTTGGCGCCCAAATATTTGAAAGCCTCATCGGGATCTACATTGGGTATTGTTTGTTTCCCGATTTTAAGACCTGGCTCTTTAATGAACCAGGTATCTTTTTTAGCCACAACCTCGAAGGTTTGGCATTTTTCGATAGAAAGTTTCATCTGGAGGCTTTCCAGATAACTAGTGAGAATATTGATTTGGTGTTGTGCTTCCCTCGCGTCCGCTCCAAGTAATACAATATCGTCAGCGAAGGCCAGAACTGATACTTGGCGATTTTCAGTAACGTTAATTCCACTGACTTGCTCCTCGATCTCTTCCAGCAGTGGCTCTAAGCATATATTGAAGAGTAAGGGCGATAGGGGGTCGCCTTGCTTAACTCCTCGGCGGATCAGAATCTCGATCCCGCCGTCTTTAGTTTTTATGGTAGTTTTTGTATTCTTGTACATCTCGTCGATTAACTCGACTATAGGGTCGGGCACACCCTTTTTTGCCAGACAAGGTTTTAAGGCTGCATGAGGCACTGTGTCAAATGCTTTCGAGATATCCACGATAGTGAATATCCCGCCGCGGTTTCTCTTGCTATGGTTTAGGGCAGAGTTTAATAACTCGATGTTGATTTTACATCCGTTTTCGGATGTAAAGCCCTTCTGTCTCATATTTAACACAACGCCTCTTCTTATCCTCCCGTCGATAATAGAGGAGAAGATTCGGCCTAAAATCGGACTGATTGTAATGGGTCGCCAGTTCTCGACCCGGCTGCTTGGCTTATTTGCTTTAGGAATAAGAGTTGTTCTATTTTCCTTCCATGCGGAAGGAAAATAAGAACAATAAATAAGTATATTATAAATTTTAGCCATTATGATGGGCAGGCCGGGGATGGTTAAGTGATCTCGCTGTAATCCATCCGGTCCTGCAGCAGCTTTCTTTCTTATTCTGCCGATCTTCTCCCCCACATCCTCAGCCGTTATCGGCGGGAAGATCTCGGATAGGGATAGGTTGGGGGCTCTTGTAACTGGAATCGGGACGTATGTGGAACCCACTTCTCCCCACAGCTTTTCGTAGAGCCCCCTCACTTCCTCTGATCCGGGAGGTTGTCTGGCTGGTTCGAGATATGCCTGATCGTTATTGACCACGGCATCAGCCAGTCTCCTTGGGCATTCGTGAAATAACTCCTGGCAACGAGCGTATGAGAATCGCTTTCTGGAGTTTCTATTATTTTTTGGGCTTTTTGTTTTGGCTGCTCTTTTAGTTTTTAAATCCTTTTGGTTTTTATTTATTTTGTTTATAAGCTCGTATAGAGCTGTGCGTATAAAGTGATCGAGACTCTCCGTTAGAGAGTCTCGATCATCTTGGTGCTCTTCCCAGATTAACATCAACCGATTGTAAACCTCCCTTAAAATAGGGGGCACCTCGGTTGGCTTATTTATTTCGTTTTTTAGCGAGAGCTTCCATTCGTGGATGCGCTCTTCGTTCTCGTTGCGGCCTACAGGCGATCCAAAACTGGCATTGCCTGAACTAACGAGATCGCACCCTCCCTCTGTTGCCAATGAGATAGCCTCTTGGGGGCTTTCCTCACCAATTAAGTTTAACTTTTTCCTTTGGTACTTGATTTGATCGATAGTTTTCGTGGTGAGGAATTTACTAATTTCTTTATTGGGGTATTTATGATTTTTAAATATTCCCCATAGCCCCTTCAAGAGTGCTACCTCTTCTACTCTCCATGACTTTGTATTTTCTTCTGGGGGGTCCGCTCCCCTTCTTTTGATATTTCTAACGGCAGGGTGCGCATGCCGTTCGT
Organism: Bombus terrestris; assembly: GCF_910591885.1. Lineage (NCBI taxonomy): Eukaryota > Metazoa > Arthropoda > Insecta > Hymenoptera > Apidae > Bombus > Bombus terrestris. The sequence continues at coordinate 86,209 of NW_025963548.1, forward strand.
GGGTGGATAGCCCTCTGCGCGATCCGAAACTCATGGGACAGGCCTCACAATAAAACTGTCCTGTCCTGGCCTGGCTGCTAGCGCCACCACACTTAGGTATGTGACATCTAGCCCCATGAAGCTTCGGGAAGCATTTCGCGCAGTTAATACAAGACCAAAAGATCGGGGCATCCGGGTGGTGTTGTGTTAAATGCCTGTCCAGGTCCGACAGATTTAAAAAGAAAAGGTTAGTTTCCCTTTTCTCGCATTCTGGACAGGTAACCCGATTGCCCACGAGCGGCACAGTAATCAAACTCATAGCCGGGGACGTTGCCTGGTCGTTACCCGTAGTCCCCTCCGAAGCGGATAAATCCGCCACAGCGCCTCCGGGACTGAGAGGCGCTGCGTCCGAGGCACTATTCTCCATATTGTCGAATTTAACTGTTTTTTATGAACTCGATACAGATATCCAATCGTAATCCAAATCGTGTCCTTGGCCTTAAGAGAGTCATAGTTACTCCCGCCGTTTACCCGCGCTTTTTTGAATTTCTTCACGTTGACATTCAGAGCACTGGGCAGAAATCACATTGCGTCAACACCCTTGGGGGCCATCGCAATGCTTTGTTTTAATTAGACAGTCGGATTCCCCTAGTCCGTGCCAGTTCTGAGCTGAGCGTTGAATGGCGGCCGAAGAGAACGACCGCGACGGTAAAACCGCCACGGAAGCCTCGCAGCAAGGAAGATCCGCGGGAGGCCAAGGCACGGGACCGAGCTCGGATCCGGGGTGCGCGACGATATCCCCCCCGAGAGAGAGATACGCCGCGTCCCGTTCAGCTCGCCCAGGCCCGGCACGTCAGCCAAACCCGCTTCCCGACCAAGCCCGACACGCCCCGCTCCTCAGAGCCAATCCTTATTCCGAAGTTACGGATCCAATTTGCCGACTTCCCTTACCTACATTAATCTATCGACTAGAGGCTCTTTACCTTGGAGACCTGCTGCGGATATGGGTACGAACCGGCGCGACACCTCCACGTGGCCCTCTCCTGGATTTTCAAGGTCCGAGGGGAAGATCCGGACACCGCCGCAACTGCGGTGCTCTTCGCGTTCCAAACCCTATCTCCCTGCTAGAGGTTTCCAGGGAACTCGAACGCTTATACAGAAAAGAAAACTCTTCCCGGATCTCCCGACGGCGTCTCCAGGTCATTTTGGGTTACCCCGACGAACACTCTTACGAGGGCCCGAATGGTATGCGGTTCCGCTGCCGGGTTCCGGAATAGGAACCGGATTCCCTTTCGCCCAATGGGTGTGTTTCTTTCGCTCAATTTTTATTTGTTTGTTGCAATTTGTATGATCTTAGGACACCTCATCTGCATAGGATTTCTCTTAGGGCTTAGGATCGACTGACTCGTGTGCAACGGCTGTTCACACGAAACCCTTCTCCACGTCAGTCCTCCAGGGCCTCGCTGGAGTATTTGCTACTACCACCAAGATCTGCACCGACGGCGGCTCCAGGCAGGCTCACGCCCAGACCCTTCTGCGCACACCGCCGCGACCCTCCTACTCGTCAGAGCTTCATGAAGGACGGTCCCGAACCCATGAGGGGAAAACGAGACTCGCGTGCCTTCCCACTTGCCACTGACGGCGGAGTATAGGCGCGACGCTTCAGCGCCATCCATTTTCAGGGCTAGTTGCTTCGGCAGGTGAGTTGTTACACACTCCTTAGCGGATTCCGACTTCCATGGCCACCGTCCTGCTGTCTTAAGCAACCAACGCCTTTCATGGTATCCCATAAGCGTCGACTTAGGCGCCTTAACTCCACGTTTGGTTCATCCCACAGCGCCAGTTCTGCTTACCAAAATTGGCCCACTTGGCACTCTGATCCAATATCTCGTGGCTTCATGATCCAAGCAAGCCAGAGATCTCACCCATTTAAAGTTTGAGAATAGGTTGAGGTCGTTTCGGCCCCAAGGCCTCTAATCATTCGCTTTACCAGATGAGACTCGCACGCGTTCGATGAGAACGGTCGAGTGCCAGCTATCCTGAGGGAAACTTCGGAGGGAACCAGCTACTAGATGGTTCGATTAGTCTTTCGCCCCTATACCCAGTTCCGACGATCGATTTGCACGTCAGAATCGCTACGGACCTCCATCAGGGTTTCCCCTGACTTCGTCCTGACCAGGCATAGTTCACCATCTTTCGGGTCCCAACGTGTACGCTCTAGGTGCGCCTCTCCTCGCAATGAGAACGAGACGCCCCGGGAGTGCGAGGCCGCATAGTTGCGCGGCCCATCCTCCCTCCATCGACGCGAACGCCGATTTTCACTTTCATTTCGCCTTTAGGTTTTAATGTCCCAATGACTCGCGCACATGTTAGACTCCTTGGTCCGTGTTTCAAGACGGGTCCTGAGAGTACCCAAAGCAATAGCGTCGCCGACCGGTAATTCGAGATTTGGCCAGTCCAAGATATCCGCGCTGCTAACAGCTGCCAATACCCGAGCACGGGACGTAAGCCCGAGACTGCGGAGTAAGGGCGAAGCTTGCGGCGGTCCAGACGCACACACACATATTCGAGAAAATGGATTGGTTGCGGCCCGATACCGTGCGTGTACCGTCGTGCAGTCGGCCGGGCGACCGAGGGTCTGCCGCGTACGCCGAAGCGACGCGACAGGCGCCCACTCGGGCCGTAGACCGACACACAACGGGTCGCGACGTTCTACTAGGGGAGAAGTGCACGACTACGACACCGGCGCGTTCGACACCGAAGGTGGCGTGCCCTCGCTAATGGAACCACGAAGGCCCACCCGGAGCATCGCTCACCAACGGGAACCGGCGCCGTCGACGATGAATCTCCCCATTCGATCTTTTGGGTTTCTCAGGTTTACCCCTGAACGGTTTCACGTACTCTTGAACTCTCTCTTCAAAGTTCTTTTCAACTTTCCCTCACGGTACTTGTTCGCTATCGGTCTCGTGGTTGTATTTAGCCTTAGATGGAGTTTACCACCAACTTAGGGCTGCACTCTCAAGCAACCCGACTCTAAGGAGAGATCCTCCCGAAACGCGTTCCGGTCGCTACGGGCCTGGCACCCTCTGTGGGTACATGGCCCCATTCAAGATGGACTTGGACGCGGTTCGACGTCACGGGATAAACGGATCCTCCCGAACACTACATTTCCCAACGGCGGAACCGCGGGATTCAGTGCTGGGCTAATTCCTGTTCGCTCGCCGCTACTAAGGAAATCCTTGTTAGTTTCTTTTCCTCCGCTTAGTAATATGCTTAAATTCAGCGGGTAATCTCGCCTACTCTGAGGTCGCTTCAACGTCACGACACGAGACAAAAATGTGATTTTTTATTCAAAGAAAAAAAAAACACGTTCGTGCCGTGTATGCGCGAACACTTCGAACAAAGCTATGAAACTCCAGTACGAGAGAAGGTGATATTTTTTTTTATCTCTATATGCGAAAATCGCCTCAAAGAGAAAAAAAAATAAAAAAAAATAAAAATTCGAATAGAACGAGAACACTCTTTCCTTCCAGAGAAGCGTTTTAAGCATCGCGCCAAAGTGCCCTTTTTTCTTCGTACGTCGTATCATGTTCGAGCTAAGACTCACGCCAGACATCCTTAAAACGATCGTCGGTGATTTTTAACGCCCGTCCTCAGTCCCTTACAGCCGTTTCTCTACTCTCGACAAATTCCAGCGGTTCCTTGTTTTCTGCCGGCACAGAGATCGAAACGTCAAAGTTTCTTTGCTCTGTACCGACGACGACGAAAACGCACGGGAACGCACGCAAGTGGAAAAGCGAGCGAGACGTACACTGTGGTGTGTTCGGGGACTGGACGACCGTCGACGTTAGGATGCGCGGTCCAGCGATAGACGCCGAAAAGGCATGGGATGACCAACACTCTCTGTTTTCCAGTACTTGTAGCGCCGAATTGCCTTAAAAAAAATCACACGCGCGCACGACTATCACGTCGTACGCGCGTGTATACCTCGTCTTTAATTAAATCAAAGTTTCACTCCAGCCTCGCCAAAGGGGATCGTCATCTTCCTCGTCTACGATCTCTCCTGTACGTGTCCAGAGATTCTCTCTGACACGACGACGACGACGACCATCCAACGACTTTGTAACGGACTCTCGTGCGCATCTTCGTCAGGTACGGAAACGTTGCGCAACACCTCGAGCTTGGTAAAACACCCGTAGCCGATCATAGACACGCGCTAGTTCGCACACGATTTGTACGATTTCCGACGAACGTGGCTTTGGGCCAGGGCCGGCGGGCAGAGAGATACGCGAACGACGGGGAAAATTCGTCCCGATACAAGTAACGCGTACTCTCCGATCTCCGCGCAACGCCTGGGGATCATCTCCCTAAGTCATCAGCGTTCGAAGAAATCACGTGTGCGTTCCCGGATCTACGGCTCTCTTTCGGGGATAAATTACAAGCACAGAGTATATTAAACGCAACGACGACCCATCGATGCGACGGTCCTCGTCGTTGTCAGTCGCTCGCGCGCGTGCAGAGTATATCTCTACGCACGAAGAGACGGAGTGGGCATTAGATCCCTGGGGCTATTCGAGTAAAACGTCTTAAGAAAAGACGGTTGTACGGCAAAATTCCGCACCGTTACCAAGTTTACTTTTATCTGAGGCTGTTCTCATTCTCTCCTCTCTCGACCGAGTTCCCATATTTGCTTTCTCTCAGTCTCGCCAAAATAATATTCATTTAAGACGACGTCGGGGGCGCGGACATCGTGCACATCGAAAACCTGCAAACGTATGCAAATCTGCTGATATGAAAAAAAAATCGGTCACGAGGACAACACTACGTATATATATATATATATATATATATAATATATTCGATAACCGACACGAAGCGGTGCATAAGCGGGCGGTCGTACGAAAGAACGACTCACGACGCCGCTAGCACTCACGCAGGTCCGTGACGGTTCTCTCCGCTCTTATTCGTATCCTTCTTCGTGCTCTTCCTCCGACTCTGAAACGTTCTACGTATCGTAAGAACGACGGCGGGTTGTCGAAGGCACCAAGGGACAGAGAGAGACAGAGGTAGAATTTCGTAGTGTCTCCCGTGAACACGATAGTTTATATATCGAGCATGCGTACGAATTGCACGGTCTCGGCACGACCGCGACGAACGCCGACGAGCGTCCAACAATCGCTCGTACGTCGCGTACGTTCTCTCGCGTCCGCTCTTGTTCGTATCCTTCTTCGTGCGCTTCCTCCGACTCTGAAACGTTCTACGTATCGTAAGAACGACGGCGGGTTATCGAAGGCACCAAGGGACAGAGAGAGACAGATAGAGAGGAACGACACGCAACGCAAGCAGTCTTAGGTTTACGTGAGCAACCCTCAGCCAGGCGTGGTCCAGGAATTGTATCCGTGGACCGCAATGTGCGTTCGAAATGTCGATGTTCATGTGTCCTGCAGTTCACACGTTGACGCGCAATTAGCTGCGTTCTTCATCGACCCACGAGCCAAGTGATCCACCGTTCAGGGTAATCTTTTTATATATTTTTTAAAACTTTTGTACTCCATGTACTCTTAATACTCGGTTCGAGCGAAGCCGAGATCCGACACGACCGACCAACGGGAATCGGACGCGCAGAAGTCGCCGGAAGATCGACGACACGAAAACGTTCGAAAATGAAATCCGACGAACGCGCGAAGATACGCGCGTCCGCCGGCCGGGCGAAAAGTACATTATGATATATAACAACCATCGAGATCGAAGCTCCGTTCGTCAGGAAACGACGGGGATATAACACCCGATTCTGAATCCTCTGTTCAGCACACGATCTCGCGAAGAAATACGCACGGTGGCTAGCCCATATATATATATATATATATGTGTGTGTGTGTGTATAATACGATACTACGCATTCCTCTCGTCCAATTATTCAAGAAAAAGAGCGTGCGCCTCCATCGTTCGGGTGATGTAAAGATTCGATGGGACTCGCGCGACCCTCGGCCTCGAGCGGTCTTTCCTCCCAATATCCAGAAGCCGAGCTTTGAAAAAACTCTAGCGACGGCACGGGTGTCCGACTCACGACATCGAGGCTTCGAAGTCGGCGATCTCCTCCGAACGGATGGCGATCGCGACGACTCAAAGCGTGAAAAATCGACGAAAGAGAACACATCTCCGTTCAGGTGATTGTTTTTTTTTAAATAAAAAAAATTCGATGGGAATCGCATCCATCTACCTCGCGCGGTCTTTCTTCCCAATATCCAGAAGCCGAGCTTTGAAAAAACTCCAGCGACGGCACGGGTGTCCGACTCACGACAACGAGGATAGA
>NW_025963548.1:97500-100000 GCF_910591885.1 Bombus terrestris
CGACGTAAAACGTCGAGATACATCGATTTGTGCAAAAATATTCCTACCTTGTAACACTTTTAAGCGAGATAACTCGAAAAAACCTTTTCGGTCTTTTCGCACCGGCCGAACTTGTTCAAAGTCCCAACGTCCCGTCGCATAATTCCGTTTCTAGAAAACGTTCCAGCGACCATATAAACGTTTAATCCCGACGTAAAACGTCGAGATACGTCGATTTATGCAAAAATATTCGTACCTTGTGACACTTTTAAGCGAGATAATTGGAAAAAACCGGTTCGATATCGAAATTTTTCCAAGTCCCAACGAAAAAATCGAAACTTTGTAGAAGGTCTTGGGGACGAAAAAAACGCTTAATCCCGACGTAAAACGTCGAGATACATCGATTTGTGCAAAAATATTTCTACCTTGTAACACTTTTAAGCGAGATAACTCGAAAAAACCTTTTCGGTCTTTTCGCACCGGCCGAACTTGTTCAAAGTCCCAACGTCCCGTCGCATAATTCCGTTTCTAGAAAACGTTCCAGCGACCATATAAACGTTTAATCCCGACGTAAAACGTCGAGATAAGTCGATTTATGCAAAAATATTCGTACCTTGTGACACTTTTAAGCGAGATAATTGGTAAAAACCGGTTCGATATCGAAATTTTTCCAAGTCCCAACGAAAAAATCGAAACTTTGTAGAAGGTCTTGGGGACGAAAAAAACGCTTAATCCCGACGTAAAACGTCGAGATACATCGATTTGTGCAAAAATATTTCTACCTTGTAACACTTTTAAGCGAGATAACTCGAAAAAACCTTTTCGGTCTTTTCGCACCGGCCGAACTTGTTCAAAGTCCCAACGTCCCGTCGCATAATTCCGTTTCTAGAAAACGTTCCAGCGACCATATAAACGTTTAATCCCGACGTAAAACGTCGAGATAAGTCGATTTATGCAAAAATATTCGTACCTTGTGACACTTTTAAGCGAGATAATTGGTAAAAACCGGTTGGATATCGAAATTTTTCCAAGTCCCAACGAAAAAATCGAAACTTTGTAGAAGGTCCTGGGGACGAAAAAAACGCTTAATCCCGACGTAAAACGTCGAGATACATCGATTTGTGCAAAAATATTCCTACCTTGTGACACTTTTAAGCGAGATAACTCGAAAAAACCTTTTCGGTCTTTTCGCACCGGCCGAACTTGTTCAAAGTCCCAACTTCCCGTCGCATAATTCCGTTTCTAGAAAACGTTCCAGCGACCATATAAACGTTTAATCCCGACGTAAAACGTCGAGATACGTCGATTTATGCAAAAATATTCGTACCTTGTGACACTTTTAAGCGAGATAATTGGTAAAAACCGGTTCGATATCGAAATTTTTCCAAGTCCCAACGAAAAAATCGAAACTTTGTAGAAGGTCTTGGGGACGAAAAAAACGCTTAATCCCGACGTAAAACGTCGAGATACATCGATTTGTGCAAAAATATTCCTACCTTGTGACACTTTTAAGCGAGATAACTCGAAAAAACCTTTTCGGTCTTTTCGCACCGGCCGAACTTGTTCAAAGTCCCAACGTCCCGTCGCATAATTCCGTTTCTAAAAAACGTTCCAGCGACCATATAAACGTTTAATCCCGACGTAAAACGTCGAGATACGTCGATTTATGCAAAAATATTCGTACCTTGTGACACTTTTAAGCGAGATAATTGGAAAAAACCGGTTCGATATCGAAATTTTTCCAAGTCCCAACGAAAAAATCGAAACTTTGTAGAAGGTCTTGGGGACGAAAAAAACGCTTAATCCCGACGTAAAACGTCGAGATACATCGATTTGTGCAAAAATATTCCTACCTTGTGACACTTTTTAGCGAGATAATTGGTAAAAACCGGTTCGATATCGAAATTTTTCCAAGTCCCAATGTGCAAATCGAAACTTTTCAGAACGTTTCAAGATCAAAATTAACGCTTAATCCCGATGTATTTAATAAGAATATATCGATTTATGCAAGAATATTCGTACCTTCTAACGCTTTTTGAGGAATTATTTCGAAAGGAACATTCGGCCTTTTCGTACCGGAGCCAGAAAAATTTCAAAGTTCCAACGTCCCAGTCAGCTAGGTCCGGTGGAAAAAATTTGTTAAAAAAATAAAAAGAAACCGTTACGTTCCGCTAGACGACGTCGAACAATAACGATTTCTATAAAAATTTCCATACCTCGTAACGCGTTTTGAGGAGTTATTTCGAAAGGAACATTCGGCCTTTTCGTACCGGAGCCAGAAAAATTTCAAAGTTCCAACGTCCCAGTCAGCTAGGTCCGGTGGAAAAAATTTGTTAAAAAAATAAAAAGAAACCGTTACGTTCCGCTAGACGACGTCGAACAATAACGATTTCTATAAAAATATCCATACCTCGTAACGCGTTTTGAGGAGTTATTTCTAAAGGAACGTTCGGCCTTTTCGTACCGGGGCGAGAGATATTTCAAAGTTCCAACGTCCCAGTCACCTAGGTCCGGAGGGTGA
>NW_025963548.1:105000-110000 GCF_910591885.1 Bombus terrestris
CCGCTAATCTTAATAATCGGTGGTCTCTCCGCGTCCAGCTTGCCTTTGACGAGCAGCATCTCCGTTTTCTGTGCCGATAACGTTAGCTTCTTCCTGGTACACCAGGTAGAGACTCGGGTAACTACCTCCTGTCCTTTTTTCTGGAGCTCGTTCCTCGTGTTACCGGCAATTAGAATAACAATGTCGTCTGCGTACGCGATGGGTTCGCACTCAGTCGCGTTTTCCGCTAGCTCAGCCAGCAGGTCATCAAATACAAGGTTCCAGAAACTTGGTCCCAGTACCGATCCCTGCGGGCATCCTTTCGTGACGGGCTTGCTCACTGCTTCGTTTTTCCCAGCAATCTGTACGGTTCTTTCGGAGAAGTAGCTCCTTGTCAACCGGTACAGGTTGTCGGGGCATCCTCTTCTTTTGAGCTCGTGCAGCACGTTCGGCCACCAGACATTGTCAAAGGCTCCTGATATGTCGAGTGCGATTGCGAGGACGTACCTCTTCTCGCTCATTTGCTCGACCTTCTCGCGGAGCTTGGTGATCGCGTCCACCGTCGATCTTCCGGGGCGAAAGCCGTATTGTCTATCGGAGGAGAGCGCGTGATCGTGGAAGATAGGTGCCATCCTGGTGGCCATTAGCCTTTCTAGCAGCTTGCCTACCATTGAGAGCAGACAGATTGGCCTGTAGGATTTCGGGCTGCTTCTGTCCCGATCCGGTCCCTTGGGGATGGTGATAACATTTCCAACCTTCCACCGTTTGGGGAATATTCCCCAGGCGAGGCAGCCGTTCATGAGCCTTAAGAGCTCCTGGTGTATTCTTCCCCAGGCCCGTTGGATTATTTCGACCTCAATCAGGTCGGGGCCTGGGCACTTCCCCTTCCTCAGCCGTTTCACGGCGTCCCTGAGTTCCTCGAAGCTGAATTCAGGGGTGTCTTCTACGTTGGGGGGGTTTGTCGAGTTCCGCCTTATTTCCTTCTGCTCCTCCGTTTCGATGTCTTCCTCGTCGTCGGGTAGAAGGGCGGACAACATCGCTGCCGCGGTCGTTCGCCAGTTGGAGGTATATCCGAGCGGCGTCTTCAGCGTCGATGTTGTTTCCTCTCCTCTGAGTTTCCTTGCGACTGTTTTGTAAGCGATGCCCCAAGGTTCCCTGTTACCCTCTTTGGTGACGAAGTCCTGCCAGCTCTGAATTTTTGCTCTTGTCATCATCCTCTTGTACTCCTTTTGTGTCGACCTATACCGCAGCTTCTCCTGCTCCCTCGTTGCGGGGTCCCTGGCCCCCTGATATCTTCTTCTCGCCTGGTAGGTGTTTCTCTTTGCTCTGGTGAGCTCGGGCGTCCACCAGGGTACTGACCTGTAGTACCATTTCTTCTTTGGGATGGCGGTGTCGCAGGCTCCTATCAGGGTTGCCTGGAGTTGCCCGGCCATTCTTTCGACGTCCTCTGCCTGCTGGGGGGTTATTTCTTTGAGTGCCTCTATTTTCTCTGTGACAACTCTCTGAAATACCTCCCAGTTGGCCTTACGCGTGTTATAGCGTCTTTCCTGAAGCTGCGGTGTGGTGCATCTCGTCCCGAAGTCGAGGAGCGTCTCCAGTATCCGGTGGTCACTGGAGGTTCCGTCTTCGCGTATCCTCCAACCCTTTACGAGGAGTATTGCCTCTGGGCTCGCCATCGTCACGTCTATGTTTGATCGCCCTCGAGTAGTTTCAAACGTGTAGGGTTGTCCTGGTTGATTCAGGACATGGAGACCGTACTGCGCTATGACTGCCTCTAGGGCTTCGCCTCTGTCGTCGGTGCTCCTGCTGCACCACAGCGGTGATTTTGCGTTCGCATCCAGGCCGATGATGATCCTCTTGCCTCTGAGACACCGTAGTACCTTCTCCAACTGTTGCACGCCGGCCTCGATGTTTCCTGTCGGCGGAAAGTACAGGCTAGCCGCGTACACTTCTGTTTCCCCGTCGCCTATCTGCACGCAAGAGCAGTGTGTTGTGCAGAGTTCGGCGACCTCAAGGGGCGTTAGGGTCTCTGATTTTATCCCTACGGCCGCCATTGGCGGGTCGTGCTTCGACCCTCTGCAGGCGATCGCAACTCCTGTGCCGAAACCGGGTATTTTCCCATCGACGCTGTATGGTTCTTGCATCAATATTATGTCGTCGCCATCAGCGTCCATTTGCGTCCGGATCTCATAAGGAATTGTTTTGGATCGCTGCATGTTGTGCTGCAGGATCCTTATTTCCCTCTTCCGCCCAAGTCCTCTTCTTTCACTGTGTCGCTTTTTATTCATAGTTGGTCCTTGCTATTATTGCTTCCAGGGCTTTCGTGTACATTGGGCATTTCGCGCTGGAAGCTGCGTGGTCGCCCTTCTTCCCTGCCTTCCTGCAGTTTACGCAGGTGGCGTGCCCATCCTTGTCTTTGCAATCTTTAGTGCTGTGCCCACTTTCTGCGCAGTGCGCGCAGATTTCATAGTTAACGCGGCAATATTTTGCCACGTGTCCGTATCCTTGACACTTGTAGCAGCGACTGATTGCTAAGTAGTCTTTGACTTTGCATGCGTTCCATGAGAGGAAGATCTTTCCTCTCAATAGTTTCTCCCTTACCTGGGGGGGCACCTCGATGACCCAGTTCGTCTCCTCTTGATCCTTTCTGCCGGTCCTGAAGCAGAACTTGATGGCTGCGACGTCGTCCTCATTTAGTCTTTCCTGGTTCTGCTTCCTCATGCAGGCCAGGATCTCCTTCTCTGGAATGTCTCTCGGGACGTCGTAAATGATCATCCTGGGGTGTCTCCGCTGCGGCGTGCTTGCCTTTAGTCCAGCCTCCTTTAGTTTCGAGTTCTCGGTGAACTCTTTTAGACTCTCCGGCTTCGTCGTCTCAACAGCTAGGCCGTTCCCCTTTATTTTCCGGACGGCCGTGACTTGGATTCCTCTCTTGCGGGGATTCACTAGTGTGAACACTGCGTCAAGTGCCTCTTCGCTTGATTGAATCTCGCCATCTTCTCTTTCCGGTCGAATTATGACCACATTTTTCGGCGGCTTTACCGCCGTCTGCTCGATCTTGTTGCTCGTTATTTTCACTTTCTCCGCGTATGTCAGCTCTCTCTGTTCCTGATGCGTCGTTCTCAAGACGGCTGTTTCTAGCCGCCTGGTTGCTTTGCTGACGGCGTTCAGTATCGCCGTGTCCTTGTTCTTCTCCTCTCCGGCACTCTGCTCTAGCCTGCCTGTCAGGTAGCTATTATGGAGCAGTAGCTCGTCGACAATGCCCCTCATTTCTTTGAAGTACCGCAGGATTACTGCGGCGTGTTCTTTATTTATTTTCCTGGCCGAGTCTAAGCAGAACGCCGTGACCTTCTTCTCTATGTCACTGGCCTGTGCCTTTATATCGGGCACTTGCCGCTTATCCTCTCTAGCCAATTTCTCCTCATCTCCTGGGGGGTTGTTTCTCCCCAGGCTTGCTCTCGCCGTCTTCTCTGGTATCCTCGGGCTTGGAGTGGCCGCGTTCTTTTCCAACTGTTTCCTCAGGGGCTGCAGGACCACTCTGGCCTCTGCGCCTGGCGACGAATGCCCTAGCGTCGGCATCACCGGCTCCTTGCCGCGTCTTGCGGCTGCTGCTGCGGCTGTTCGCTTCCCGGCGGCTATGTCCAGCGGCGTATTGATTCCCCGACGCGGACTTTCAATTGGCGCTTTGTTCCCGCGAGCACTCCCGAGCACTCCCGCGCTGGGACCGGCGGCGTGCCCTTCACGGTTCAAAAATGCTTGATTTTAAATTTGAATTTGAATTTGCCGCCTAGCAACGTGCTCTTGGTTCTCAAGATGCCCGGGCGGCGGCGCTTCGGTCGCTCGACCCAAGATGGCTGCCGCTCGTCCGCTAACCTATCCTCCCGCACGCGGCACTTTTTTGCTTTTTCGCGCTTATTGCGACAATTTCCACTAATTTTTTACGTGCACTTTGTTTTTTTAGCACTCACTCTACCTGTAGAATTATATTTCACTCCCGAAATCTTTGGTTTTCGCGTTTTTGACCGCCACGTGGCCTAACCTCGCTTCGCGCACGCGGCACTTTTTTTTGCTTTTTCCGCGCCTATTGCGGCAATTTCCACTATTCTTTTTACGTGCACTTGTTTTTTAGCACTCACTCTACCTGTAAAATTATGTTTCGCTCCTGAAATCTTTGGTTTTCGCGTTTTTGTCCGCCACGTGGCCTAACCTCGCTTCGCGCACGCGGCACTTTTTTGCTTTTTTCGCGCCTATTGCGGCAATTTCCACTGTTCTTTTTACGTGCACTTGTTTTTTAGCACTCACTCTACCTGTAAAATTATGTTTCGCTCCCGAAATCTTTGGTTTTCGCGTTTTTGTCCGCTACGTGGCCTAACCTCGCTTCGCGCACGCGGCACTTTTTTTTGCTTTTTCCGCGCCTATTGCGGCAATTTCCACTATTCTTTTTACGTGCACTTGTTTTTTAGCACTCACTCTACCTGTAAGATTATGTTTCGCTCCCGAAATCCTTGGTTTTCGCGTTTTTGTCCGCCACGTGGCCTAACCTCGCTTCGCGCACGCGGCACTTTTTTTTGCTTTTTCCGCGCCTATTGCGGCAATTTCCACTATTCTTTTTACGTGCACTTGTTTTTTAGCACTCACTCTACCTGTAAAATTATGTTTCGCTCCCGAAATCTTTGGTTTTCGCGTTTTTGTCCGCCACGTGGCCTAACCTCGCTTCGCGCACACGGCACTTTTTTTTGCTTTTTTCGCGCCTGTTGCGGCAATTTCCACTATTCTTTTTACGTGCACTTGTTTTTTAGCACTCACTCTACCTGTAAAATTATGTTTCGCTCCCGAAATCTTTGGTTTTCGCGTTTTTTGTCCGCCACGTGGCCTAACCTCGCTTCGCGCACGCGGCACTTTTTTTGCTTTTTTCGCGCCTGTTGCGGCAATTTCCACTATTCCTTTTACGTGCACTTGTTTTTTAGCACACACTCCACCTGTAAAATTATGTTTCGCTCCCGAAATCTTGATTTTCGCGTTTT
>NW_025963548.1:115000-132500 GCF_910591885.1 Bombus terrestris
ACGAACGTGGCTTTGGGCCAGGGCCGGCGGGCAGAGAGATACGCGAACGACGGGGAAAATTCGTCCCGATACAAGTAACGCGTACTCTCCGATCTCCGCGCAACGCCTGGGGATCATCTCCCTAAGTCATCAGCGTTCGAAGAAATCACGTGTGCGTTCCCGGATCTACGGCTCTCTTTCGGGGATAAATTACAAGCACAGAGTATATTAAACGCAACGACGACCCATCGATGCGACGGTCCTCGTCGTTGTCAGTCGCTCGCGCGCGTGCAGAGTATATCTCTACGCACGAAGAGACGGAGTGGGCATTAGATCCCTGGGGCTATTCGAGTAAAACGTCTTAAGAAAAGACGGTTGTACGGCAAAATTCCGCACCGTTACCAAGTTTACTTTTATCTGAGGCTGTTCTCATTCTCTCCTCTCTCGACCGAGTTCCCATATTTGCTTTCTCTCAGTCTCGCCAAAATAATATTCATTTAAGACGACGTCGGGGGCGCGGACATCGTGCACATCGAAAACCTGCAAACGTATGCAAATCTGCTGATATGAAAAAAAAATCGGTCACGAGGACAACACTACGTATATATATATATATATATATATATATATATATAATATATTCGATAACCGACACGAAGCGGTGCATAAGCGGGCGGTCGTACGAAAGAACGACTCACGACGCCGCTAGCACTCACGCAGGTCCGTGACGGTTCTCTCCGCTCTTATTCGTATCCTTCTTCGTGCTCTTCCTCCGACTCTGAAACGTTCTACGTATCGTAAGAACGACGGCGGGTTGTCGAAGGCACCAAGGGACAGAGAGAGACAGAGGTAGAATTTCGTAGTGTCTCCCGTGAACACGATAGTTTATATATCGAGCATGCGTACGAATTGCACGGTCTCGGCACGACCGCGACGAACGCCGACGAGCGTCCAACAATCGCTCGTACGTCGCGTACGTTCTCTCGCGTCCGCTCTTGTTCGTATCCTTCTTCGTGCGCTTCCTCCGACTCTGAAACGTTCTACGTATCGTAAGAACGACGGCGGGTTATCGAAGGCACCAAGGGACAGAGAGAGACAGATAGAGAGGAACGACACGCAACGCAAGCAGTCTTAGGTTTACGTGAGCAACCCTCAGCCAGGCGTGGTCCAGGAATTGTATCCGTGGACCGCAATGTGCGTTCGAAATGTCGATGTTCATGTGTCCTGCAGTTCACACGTTGACGCGCAATTAGCTGCGTTCTTCATCGACCCACGAGCCAAGTGATCCACCGTTCAGGGTAATCTTTTTATATATTTTTTAAAACTTTTGTACTCCATGTACTCTTAATACTCGGTTCGAGCGAAGCCGAGATCCGACACGACCGACCAACGGGAATCGGACGCGCAGAAGTCGCCGGAAGATCGACGACACGAAAACGTTCGAAAATGAAATCCGACGAACGCGCGAAGATACGCGCGTCCGCCGGCCGGGCGAAAAGTACATTATGATATATAACAACCATCGAGATCGAAGCTCCGTTCGTCAGGAAACGACGGGGATATAACACCCGATTCTGAATCCTCTGTTCAGCACACGATCTCGCGAAGAAATACGCACGGTGGCTAGCCCATATATATATATATGTCGGGTTGGCGTTAAGATTTGAGTTAGGGTTGAGGGCGTGAAACGAATCCCTATTGGCGCTAGACGTGATCATTATGCAATAGAGGAGATATTTACTAGTGCAAATATGACTATGATGGAATTGGACAAGTAATCGCGATAATTAGATACTCGAGAAGCTAATGACAATGATTCTAGGCTCAATAACGAATCCGCGGTCAAGGGGATGACGAACTCTACTTTTCTTCAGCGTCTAAGTTGTACTCAATGTTAATGCACGAGGCAATCACTACGTATCTGAGAGTTACTTGAATCGTCTTTGAGATCGTACCGGAGAGTGGTTCTCCATCACGGTAACGCTGTCGAGGAAAACTATGACGGGTGTGCCCAAGGGCACGAAATCATCGGATTCGTGGAGAGAAGCCTTCATTCGGAAAGTGAGGGAAATTGGCGTTACTGTTAATTGGTCAATTTCCATGTTGGTGGTTAGGGAAGGGTGCTAGCCGCCCTTAAGAGAAAGTTCGAGAAGAGGAAGCGTCGTTGGTGAGAAAAATAGATTTCTCCTATTTTCTTGTAGTTGGGACGAGGACTGTTTGTCGGTTTGAAGGACTTTAGTTAAACAGATCTTAAGATTTATAGCAGGTCCTCGGGCTAGCTGAACATGTACTGTGGAGACGCGTCGACATCTGGTAACCATCTTACTCAAAGAATAGAGTCTGCGTGTGGCGAGCCACGGGACAGAAATCGTTGAAATGCTTACCGTCGTGCCCCGTCCTAAGTATTTCTTTTAAGGAGAGCTATAGAGTTACTTCATGCCTTCGTTAGACAAAACGTTCATCCCTTGACCGCGACTACGTTCGGCGACTGGTTGTCGCCTCGAGCCCGAGCTCACTATCATAAATCTCAAATAAGTACAGTCGAATCGAATGACAACAGTTTCTTAATTCGGCTATGGTGAAATCTAAATTACAACACTAGGGGTCTTCCCAAAGTTCCGAAGGGAAGGTTCCAGTATTCTTTCATCTCCGACACGGCCATTCTGACTATCACACGTCCTCGTGTGTAACTAAAATATTGAGTTTCCTAATATTAGACTCGATACAATTGACATTATTCACAATTTAACTAGATGTTCGAATAAGGCAAGGGTCCAGTGTAGCAACAAATCCTGTTCGGGGGTTTGGCAGCAAAGAAATAAAAGATAATGAAAATTAGTAGCGTTATAGTTTGTATTCAAGGTGATAGTTGCATCCTGCAGGTTATTAGTCGGATCGTAACGGCATGATGGACCATTTTCGATTTCGCACTCCAAAGGATCTCGGTCTTCTAGATCGTGTGAGCACATAGAGCCTTGTTCCACGGTTTCACCGAGTTTTACCATATTGTTGCCCCGAAATGCATGCGAACCACACCGCATGTTCTCACTGAGCCTTATCATACTGTCGCCCCGAAATGCATGCGAATCACATCGCATGTTCTCACTGAGCCTTATCATACTGTCGCCCCGAAATGCATGCGAATCACATCGCATGTTCTCACTGAGCCTTATCATACTGTCGCCCCGAAATGCATGCGAATCACATCGCATGTTCTCACTGAGCCTTATCATACTGTCGCCCCGAAATGCATGCGAATCACATCGCATGTTCTCACTGAGCCTTATCATACTGTCGCCCCGAAATGCATGCGAATCACATCGCATGTTCTCACTGAGCCTCATCACACTGTCACCCCGAAACACGTGCGAACTCGCTCTGCCGGGTGTTAATGGCATAGTGCTACTGATCTTCCGAGATCGAAGTGCACATATCGTCATGGTCACTGTTATTGCCTTCACTACAGACATCCAACTCAGCAGGGATGCGACCATCTGGCATTTTCCTCAACCTGTCGTGACTGTATTTGTACGATCGCTTACCGTCTAATGTCTTTAGGATATACCTGTCCCCTTCCAAGACTTCTGCTATTACAAGTGGACCTCTAAATTTTGGATCTAGTTTGGTTTGATTCCTTTCCTCATTCTTGCGTAATACGAAATCACCGAGATTAAACCTAACCGCTTAAGCTTTAGCTTTGTCAAATCCATCCTCATCATACCTAGCACTAGTTTCCATCCACTTTATTGCCTGTCGTCTTATATTGGAGATACCGATACTTTTGATGTTATCGGGTAACAACAGATCGTGAAGTCTTGCCGTTCTACCTATTAGTAGTTCTAATGAGCTCGAGTTTGTCACGCGGTTGGTGGTGCAATTCAAAGCCAACTGTATTTCCCCAATCGCGTCTTGCCACGGCCGCCCGGTCGTCTCTACTACCGTGAACATATTTTCCAATGTACCCATAACACGCTCTACCTGTCCATTGGCTCTACTAGCACCGATCGCTATCAAGTGAACTTTAATTCGTTTGCTTTCGCAGAATTCTCGAAATTCTTTTACCCTTAAAACATTTTCCCCCGATCTGCTATTATCCGGCAGGGGCTTCCGAATAAAAATATAGCGGATTTAAGCGCTTTAATGGTGTTAAGGGAATCTATCTTACGAGTATGATGCAGGTATACGAATTTAGTGAAGACGTCGATCAAAACAATGACGTACTCCTTTGAATTGCTTTTACCACTCAACTTGCCTGTTATGTCCATGTGGACCGTATGCCAGGGTATGCTGGTCTTAGGTATAGGATGCAGTTCGGCTTGTATCTTACCTAAACTGGCTTTCGAAACTTGACAAGCATGACAGTTCTCAATGAATCGGCGAACGTACTTCGCCATCCCTTCGAACCAGTAATACTCGTATAGTTTCTCCAGCGTTTTCTCCCACCCTAAGTGCATAATTGACTGGTGCACATGGTTAATAACAGACTATCTAAAACATCTTGGGTCTATAGGTACACAGAGAATCCTGCCTTTTCTTTGTATCCTACGGTGCAGAGTACCGAACCGTAATTCGTATGTATTCGCGATGTCTTCCGCGAGTCCATCGTTTTGCAATCCCTTGACGATTTCCAAGGTTTGAGAATCACGACGTTGTCCCGCTAATAGTCAATCTTCCGAAACTTCGGCCAGTCAGCTATTTTCTCTTTGATTTTGTCGAATTTAATAGGGTCAACGCCTGTGGGGTTTCGCGACAAGAAATTTGTGAGCCGCCCGTTTACTTTCCCGATACATAATGTCAAAAATAAAAGTCTGCAAGTAAGCCCATCACCTATGGTCCCTGTCATTTAAATGTACTTTATCACTCGATGCGTTCGACGAGTTGCAATCCGTGACGATAAGGAATTCCCGTCCCTATAGATAGTGACAGAAATGTTTTACGGCGTTTACGATAGCTAATGTATTGAGTTCATAGGAGTGATATCTGGATTCCGCGGGGCTGGTTCTTTTACTGTAATACTCTATTACCTTGGTCTTACCTTCGGCTTGATGCGTCAGAATCACCCCGTAACTCTCCGAGCTAACGTCAGTATGTAGTTCTATCGGGTAATTGGGGTTGAATATCGTTAGTACCGGCGCGTCGGTCAGGGCGGAAACTACCTGTTGTCTTATTTTCTCGTGTCTATCTGTCCAAGTTATATTTCTGTTATCTGAGACTAGCGCATACAGGGATTTCATCGTCTGTGAGAATTTAGGGATGAATTTTCGGAAGTACGGAGCTAACCTTATGAACTGCTTGAACTGTGTAACAGTCATTGGCACAGGTGAAGAACTTAAGGTGTGTATTTTACCCGGGTTAGGACGAACTTCTCCGTTATGAATTACATATCGCAAATAGAGCACCGATGTCTTTAAAAAAAGAACGTTTCGCAAAATTAAAAGAGAATCCGGCTTTTACGAGGGTATCTAATACGGTGTTCAATCTTTCTAAAGCTTGATCTATCGAGTTGGCAATAATTAGGACGTCATTGAAATAAATAACAACGTACGAATGAGCGAGATCACCTAAGGCCTTGCGAATGACCCTCCAAAAGACGGACGGCGCATTTTTTCAGTCCAAACGGCATCGTTATCTACTCGTATTGTCTGTCGGGATAACGAACGCTGTAAACTCCGTTGGATTAGGATAAATAAAAATTTGGTGAAACCCGCTGGCCATATCCAGGCTAATAAAATATCTCGCCTCTTGCAATCTCGCGACTTGATCCGCAATAAGGAGTAAAGGGTACCGATCCGCGACGATACTTTGATTTAGATCTCGGGGATCCACTCGTAATCTATCTGAGCCGTTTTTTTTTCTTCACGAGTTACGGCTCGCTAATGGCGAATTACTAGGCCTTATAATCTTTGCTTTAATTAGAACGCTTGTTTTCTCACGTACCGCTCTCCGCTCCTCCTCGCTAAGTCTATAAGGACTTCCTCCTACGGTGGTGTTAGGATCAATTAATCGTATTTCTAACCGGCCTACATTTACGCGAATACGTAGGAAACCCGTAACGAATGAATCTTTGAATTTGTCGAGAAGAGAAATTGATCGACTTTTATTATTACCATGTACATCAGCGTCAACTTCATTAACGACGATCTCGTTTGCAGTGGTTTCATTACAGCCATCAATCATTTTTGTTTTACACATAGCGAGGCTATTTTGTTTAATGTTACGTCGAAAACCAGACTTAGAGTTCCGCAACTAATCGCGACATCATATTTCAAATAACTATCAGCAAGGACATGAGAAATTATCTTCGATGTAAAAATCATTAATACACACGATGAACAAATGGGAGGCGTATGTTTAATACAGGTATTCCCTACTCCTCGCATTACTAATATGTCAGTCATTCCTTTGCCAGAAAATCTCGAGGCCGCGGACTCTTTAATTAGTGAACGCTCGGCTCCCGAATCGGAGTAAAATGGAAACGACTCACCCAGATGACTTGATCTATCCGTTGGTGCTTCCAGTACGTAGAAGTCGACTCGCCACCCGTTATTGAAATTATAGTTTCCTTCCATAATCAGGTTGGCAGCTGCGCCCCATGCAGCGGAGTCGGAGCACGCGATTTTAAGAGTTAAAACGTGGTAGCGATAATTGTTAGGTTTCACACTCGATTCGCACTAGCGACTGAATTGCGCGCGACTTGCGACTTGCGCACGATGATCGTAAGTTCTAGCACTGTTATAATCGGCACTGATCCCACTTCTGATGTCGGGTTGGCGTTAAGATTTGAGTTAGGGTTGAGGGCGTGAAACGAATCCCTATTGGCGCTAGACGTGATCATTATGCAATAGAGGAGATATTTACTAGTGCAAATATGACTATGATGGAATTGGACAAGTAATCGCGATAATTAGATACTCGAGAAGCTAATGACAATGATTCTAGGCTCAATAACGAATCCGCGGTCAAGGGGATGACGAACTCTACTTTTCTTCAGCGTCTAAGTTGTACTCAATGTTAATGCACGAGGCAATCACTACGTATCTGAGAGTTACTTGAATCGTCTTTGAGATCGTACCGGAGAGTGGTTCTCCATCACGGTAACGCTGTCGAGGAAAACTATGACGGGTGTGCCCAAGGGCACGAAATCATCGGATTCGTGGAGAGAAGCCTTCATTCGGAAAGTGAGGGAAATTGGCGTTACTGTTAATTGGTCAATTTCCATGTTGGTGGTTAGGGAAGGGTGCTAGCCGCCCTTAAGAGAAAGTTCGAGAAGAGGAAGCGTCGTTGGTGAGAAAAATAGATTTCTCCTATTTTCTTGTAGTTGGGACGAGGACTGTTTGTCGGTTTGAAGGACTTTAGTTAAACAGATCTTAAGATTTATAGCAGGTCCTCGGGCTAGCTGAACATGTACTGTGGAGACGCGTCGACATCTGGTAACCATCTTACTCAAAGAATAGAGTCTGCGTGTGGCGAGCCACGGGACAGAAATCGTTGAAATGCTTACCGTCGTGCCCCGTCCTAAGTATTTCTTTTAAGGAGAGCTATAGAGTTACTTCATGCCTTCGTTAGACAAAACGTTCATCCCTTGACCGCGACTACGTTCGGCGACTGGTTGTCGCCTCGAGCCCGAGCTCACTATCATAAATCTCAAATAAGTACAGTCGAATCGAATGACAACAGTTTCTTAATTCGGCTATGGTGAAATCTAAATTACAACACTAGGGGTCTTCCCAAAGTTCCGAAGGGAAGGTTCCAGTATTCTTTCATCTCCGACATATATATATATATATGTGTGTGTGTGTATATAATACGATACTACGCATTCCTCTCGTCCAATTATTCAAGAAAAAGAGCGTGCGCCTCCATCGTTCGGGTGATGTAAAGATTCGATGGGACTCGCGCGACCCTCGGCCTCGAGCGGTCTTTCCTCCCAATATCCAGAAGCCGAGCTTTGAAAAAACTCTAGCGACGGCACGGGTGTCCGACTCACGACATCGAGGCTTCGAAGTCGGCGATCTCCTCCGAACGGATGGCGATCGCGACGACTCAAAGCGTGAAAAATCGACGAAAGAGAACACATCTCCGTTCAGGTGATTGTTTTTTTTTTTAAATAAAAAAAATTCGATGGGAATCGCATCCATCTACCTCGCGCGGTCTTTCTTCCCAATATCCAGAAGCCGAGCTTTGAAAAAACTCCAGCGACGGCACGGGTGTCCGACTCACGACAACGAGGATAGACAGCCTGCGGTCCCCTCTGAACGGGTTATATAGCGACGAACTAGATAAAACTTTAGTCGTTCAGGTAGTGTTTAAAAAAAATAAAAAAATTCGATGGGAATCGCATCCATCTACCTCGCGCGGTCTTTCTTCCCAATATCCAGAAGCCGAGCTTTGAAAAAACTCTAGCGACGGCACGGGTGTCCGACTCACGACAACGAGGATAGACAGTCTGCGGTCCCCTCTGAACGGGATTATATGCGACGGTAGGCAACGAACTAGACGAAACTTTAGTCGTTCAGGTGGTATAAAAAAAAATTCGATGGGACGCACGCGCAGCCGTCGTCCTCGAGCGGTCTTTCTTCCCAATATCCAGAAGCCGAGCTTTGAAAAAGCTCTAGCGACGGCACGGGTGTCCGACTCACGACATCGAGGATAGACAGCCTGCGGTCCCCTCCGAACCAACTTCGGCTAGACTAGTTACGAATCGTTGCTACGCATCGTCATCATAGTCATCGTCATCATCATCATCATCATCATCATCATTATATCATTATCATAGCGGGCCAACATCCACGCAATGCGTTTTCGTTCTAGGTTACCCGATCCACGAGTATGTTACAAGTGGTTTCGTTATTTCGAACAAAACGACATACGAAGAGCACACGCCCTATGGGTAGGAAGCACGTTTCGAGAACGACCGAGAGCGGTGAAAGAGACGAGAGGTCGACGCACATAAGGTATCCATGGATCTTCGAAGAGAACCTTCGAAGATATATCGGTATCCTTTCTATATGCGCGACTCGCTACTCGTACTTTCGCTCTCGTCGACTCGTTTTAGTCGCTTCGTTCGATCCCAAAGAGGAGTCTTCGATGTCCCGTTGCTAGGAGGAGAGCAAACGCAACACAGACCACGAAACATAGAAGAGAATAGGCGAGCATGATCTCTCCGACACGAGGCACTTTAGAGATTTTGTTATTCGTTTGTACGGTCTCCACGACGCAAGAAAAAAAATACGAGATCGTGGCGGCGGGTCTTTCTGTATACGGCCTCACGCAAGCGCCTCGATCGCATTTCTCTTTACGTGTGGTTTCCATTCGTAATTTTTCGTTCGATATTCGTGTCAAAGTTTAATTTTCGAAAGCTCAAGTTCCCATTTATAGTTTTATTATAATTTCATAATATTCGCAGGCGGCGGGTCTTTCTGTGTACGACCTCACGCAGGCGCCTCGAATTCGTATATGTATCTCTTCATCCCGATGATCGAGAGAGAGTGCCACCTTCTCTTCGTATAGTTTCGTAGCTGGAGGGTCGTCTCCTCCTTATGTCTTTTCATCATTTTTGCCAACGGAGTAAGCCACGCTCCGGGCGAATTTAACTGTTCTTTGTTAAAGTATATAGCTTGTTGATACGTCGTATATACTTTGGTTCGTCGATATAGGAGGAGTACGGCTCCTTACCGACTTATACAGTTTCGTATTTTTCAAGTGTTCAAGTCAAATTCTTTAAGTTTTTGTGTTATATCGTTAATGATCCTTCCGCAGGTTCACCTACGGAAACCTTGTTACGACTTTTACTTCCTCTAAATGATCAAGTTTGGTCATCTTCCCGGTAACATCGGCAATGCTTATCACATTGGCCGCGCACCAGTCCGAAGACCTCACTAAATCATTCAATCGGTAGTAGCGACGGGCGGTGTGTACAAAGGGCAGGGACGTAATCAACGCGAGCTTATGACTCGCGCTTACTGGGAATTCCTCGTTCATGGGGAATAATTGCAAGCCCCAATCCCTAGCACGAAGGAGGTTCAGCGGGTTACCCGGGCCTTTCGGCCAGGGAAAACACGCTGATTCCTTCAGTGTAGCGCGCGTGCGGCCCAGAACATCTAAGGGCATCACAGACCTGTTATTGCTCAATCTCGTGCGGCTAGAAGCCGCCTGTTCCTCTAAGAAGATTTGTTTGTACGTTGGTAGTAAAAACCCACCGACCGAAGCCGGGGGCCTTCGAGATACCATAAGTTACGTCTATTTAGCAGGCTAGAGTCTCGTTCGTTATCGGAATTAACCAGACAAATCGCTCCACCAACTAAGAACGGCCATGCACCACCACCCACCGAATCAAGAAAGAGCTATCAATCTGTCAATCCTTCCGGTGTCCGGGCCTGGTGAGGTTTCCCGTGTTGAGTCAAATTAAGCCGCAGGCTCCACTCCTGGTGGTGCCCTTCCGTCAATTCCTTTAAGTTTCAGCTTTGCAACCATACTTCCCCCGGAACCCAAAAGCTTTGGTTTCCCGGAAGCTGCCCGCCGAGTCATCGGAGGAACTTCGGCGGATCGCTGGCTGGCATCGTTTATGGTTAGAACTAGGGCGGTATCTGATCGCCTTCGAACCTCTAACTTTCGTTCTTGATTAATGAAAACATTTTTGGCAAATGCTTTCGCTTCTGTCCGTCTTGCGACGATCCAAGAATTTCACCTCTAACGTCGCAATACGAATGCCCCCATCTGTCCCTATTAATCATTACCTCGGGGCTCCGAAAACCAACAAAATAGAACCGAGGTCCTATTCCATTATTCCATGCACACAGTATTCAGGCGAAGGTAGCCTGCTTTAAGCACTCTAATTTGTTCAAAGTAAACGTATCGGCCCACCTCGACACTCAGTGAAGAGCACCGCGATGGGATATTAGTTGGACCGCCCGCGAGGAGCTAAGCCCACCGATAGGACGTACCACATAATGCCAGTTAAACACCGCGAGCGGTGAACCGACACTGTGACACACAGATTCAACTACGAGCTTTTTAACCGCAACAACTTTAATATACGCTATTGGAGCTGGAATTACCGCGGCTGCTGGCACCAGACTTGCCCTCCAATTGGTCCTCGTTAAAGGATTTAAAGTGTACTCATTCCGATTACGGGGCCTCGGATGAGTCCCGTATCGTTATTTTTCGTCACTACCTCCCCGTGCCGGGAGTGGGTAATTTGCGCGCCTGCTGCCTTCCTTGGATGTGGTAGCTGTTTCTCAGGCTCCCTCTCCGGAATCGAACCCTGATTCCCCGTTACCCGTTACAACCATGGTAGGCGCAGAACCTACCATCGACAGTTGATAAGGCAGACATTTGAAAGATGCGTCGCCGGTGCTAGATGACCATGCGATCAGCACAAAGTTATTCAGAGTCACCAAAACAAACGATGGACGGACAGACGAGCCATCCGCCACCGATTGGTTTTGATCTAATAAAAGCATTCCTACCATCTCTGGTCGGAATCTGTTTGCATGTATTAGCTCTAGAATTACCACAGTTATCCAAGTAAATGTAGGTATGATCTAAGAAACCATAACTGATTTAATGAGCTATTCGCGGTTTCACCTTAATGCGGCATGTACTGAGACATGCATGGCTTAATCTTTGAGACAAGCATATGACTACTGGCAGGATCAACCAGGGATCTTATAATATATTCCCAAAAACCAGCATTTTCGTTTAAAAGTTCTCTCTGTGTCGTAGGTGGGACGTAAGCACCGTACGACGAGACTTTTCATTTTATATATATATATATATAATATAATTTAGAGAGCAACGTTCCATGGTTCAGTAACAACGTCACTCAGCCACTTTAATTCTCCTCCTCTCTCACCATCATATATCGATACAAAGATTCATACTTCACAGAATTATTTCTGTTTGTAACTTTTCTCCTCCAACTTCTCTCGTAGAATATAACTTAGCGGTAAAGCACGTATACGCATGCTGGACATACCGTAAGAATATTCTTTTATAAGCTTCAACACCTCTGTAGAGACGCGTTACCAGAAGATAACGCACTCTACAGAACGCCAAAGAGACCATCGTGCAGCTACAAATAGCTTACAACCGATGGTCTCGGCAAGAATGGCTACTCCGTAAGTACAAGCACACACGCATCCAACTTTTGTCAAATACGTGCACACAGGTCACCAGCTTCCCGACTAAGGGGAAGCTTGCCACGTTAACGGTCATTACGTCCTAGACTTCGACCCGCGGCGCAGCAGTGTAGAGAAAAAACCAGTACGAGAACGGAGGAACAGTCGAGAAATAGCGTAAAATACACTAAGACTCGAGGAGCGGTGACTGAATTCTCAACCGAGGCCGTAGAATAGCCACGCGCCCAACGCTGTTCCGACCGAACCGTCCGGCTCGACGCTTCTCTTATAGATACCAAGGGGCCGGCCGGAAGGCCGGCGCCGGCCGGGCTAGCGGCCGCGCGCTTATGGTGCAAAACCTCCGTAGCAACGTACCGTTCGGAAGGGACGCTGGAACTTAGTCGCTCGCACGTTCAATAACTACTATATAAAGGCGATATCCAACCATCGAAATATTTTACCACAAGCATTATTAACATATTATAAATGCATTTTTACCAAAAAATTAATTTTTTTTTTCACCGAAAAATTGCATCAGTAAACATACAGTTTTATCGACTATGGACAAAAAATAACTTTATAATCGATTAAAACACGTTAAAATAATACGAAATATGTAAAAAAATATACACCTTGTAACATTAATTAACGAAAAAAATGCAAAAATATCCCAGTCGTATCAGTTCGACGGAAGCTAATTTTTCAAAAAATTCGACAAAAATGTTTAATCCGATTGCATTTAATAGAGATATAACGATCCCTGTAAAAAAAATTATACCTTATAACGCTTTTTAACGAAATAACTCGAAATAATCATTTCGGACTTTTCGCGCCGGCCGAAATTTTTCTAAGTCCCTACGTACCGGTCCGAAATACTTCAAAGTCCCAACGTCGCGTCGCATCAGTCCATTTCTAAAAAACGTTCCAGCGACCAAATAAACGCTTAATCCTGACGTAAAACGTCGAGATAAGTCGATTTATGCAAAAATATTCGTACCTTGTAACACTTTTAAGCGAGATAATTGGAAAAAACCGGTTCGATATCGAAATTTTTCCAAGTCCCAACGAAAAAATCGAAACTTTGTAGAAGGTCTTGGGGACGAAAAAAACGCTTAATCCCGACGTAAAACGTCGAGATACATCGATTTGTGCAAAAATATTCCTACCTTGTGACACTTTTAAGCGAGATAACTCGAAAAAACCTTTTCGGTCTTTTCGCACCGGCCGAACTTGTTCAAAGTCCCAACGTCCCGTCGCATAATTCCGTTTCTAGAAAACGTTCCAGCGACCATATAAACGTTTAATCCCGACGTAAAACGTCGAGATAAGTCGATTTATGCAAAAATATTCGTACCTTGTGACACTTTTAAGCGAGATAATTGGTAAAAACCGGTTCGATATCGAAATTTTTCCAAGTCCCAACGAAAAAATCGAAACTTTGTAGAAGGTCTTGGGGACGAAAAAAACGCTTAATCCCGACGTAAAACGTCGAGATACATCGATTTGTGCAAAAATATTCCTACCTTGTAACACTTTTAAGCGAGATAACTCGAAAAAACCTTTTCGGTCTTTTCGCACCGGCCGAACTTGTTCAAAGTCCCAACGTCCCGTCGCATAATTCCGTTTCTAAAAAACGTTCCAGCGACCATATAAACGTTTAATCCCGACGTAAAACGTCGAGATAAGTCGATTTATGCAAAAATATTCGTACCTTGTGACACTTTTAAGCGAGATAATTGGTAAAAACCGGTTCGATATCGAAATTTTTCCAAGTCCCAACGAAAAAATCGAAACTTTGTAGAAGGTCTTGGGGACGAAAAAAACGCTTAATCCCGACGTAAAACGTCGAGATACATCGATTTGTGCAAAAATATTCCTACCTTGTGACACTTTTAAGCGAGATAACTCGAAAAAACCTTTTCGGTCTTTTCGCACCGGCCGAACTTGTTCAAAGTCCCAACGTCCCGTCGCATAATTCCGTTTCTAGAAAACGTTCCAGCGACCATATAAACGTTTAATCCCGACGTAAAACGTCGAGATACGTCGATTTATGCAAAAATATTCGTACCTTGTGACACTTTTAAGCGAGATAATTGGAAAAAACCGGTTCGATATCGAAATTTTTCCAAGTCCCAACGAAAAAATCGAAACTTTGTAGAAGGTCTTGGGGACGAAAAAAACGCTTAATCCCGACGTAAAACGACGAGATACATCGATTTGTGCAAAAATATTCCTACCTTGTAACACTTTTAAGCGAGATAACTCGAAAAAACCTTTTCGGTCTTTTCGCACCGGCCGAACTTGTTCAAAGTCCCAACGTCCCGTCGCATAATTCCGTTTCTAGAAAACGTTCCAGCGACCATATAAACGTTTAATCCCGACGTAAAACGTCGAGATACGTCGATTTATGCAAAAATATTCGTACCTTGTGACACTTTTAAGCGAGATAATTGGAAAAAACCGGTTCGATATCGAAATTTTTCCAAGTCCCAACGAAAAAATCGAAACTTTGTAGAAGGTCTTGGGGACGAAAAAAACGCTTAATCCCGACGTAAAACGTCGAGATACATCGATTTGTGCAAAAATATTCCTACCTTGTAACACTTTTAAGCGAGATAACTCGAAAAAACCTTTTCGGTCTTTTCGCACCGGCCGAACTTGCTCAAAGTCCCAACGTCCCGTCGCATAATTCCGTTTCTAGAAAACGTTCCAGCGACCATATAAACGTTTAATCCCGACGTAAAACGTCGAGATAAGTCGATTTATGCAAAAATATTCGTACCTTGTGACACTTTTAAGCGAGATAATTGGTAAAAACCGGTTCGATATCGAAATTTTTCCAAGTCCCAACGAAAAAATCGAAACTTTGTAGAAGGTCTTGGGGACGAAAAAAACGCTTAATCCCGACGTAAAACGTCGAGATACATCGATTTGTGCAAAAATATTCCTACCTTGTAACACTTTTAAGCGAGATAACTCGAAAAAACCTTTTCGGTCTTTTCGCACCGGCCGAACTTGTTCAAAGTCCCAACGTCCCGTCGCATAATTCCGTTTCTAGAAAACGTTCCAGCGACCATATAAACGTTTAATCCCGACGTAAAACGTCGAGATAAGTCGATTTATGCAAAAATATTCGTACCTTGTGACACTTTTAAGCGAGATAATTGGTAAAAACCGGTTCGATATCGAAATTTTTCCAAGTCCCAACGAAAAAATCGAAACTTTGTAGAAGGTCTTGGGGACGAAAAAAACGCTTAATCCCGACGTAAAACGTCGAGATACATCGATTTGTGCAAAAATATTCCTACCTTGTGACACTTTGAAGCGAGATAACTCGAAAAAACCTTTTCGGTCTTTTCGCACCGGCCGAACTTGTTCAAAGTCCCAACGTCGCGTCGCATAATTCCGTTTCTAAAAAACGTTCCAGCGACCATATAAACGTTTAATCCCGACGTAAAACGTCGAGATAAGTCGATTTATGCAAAAATATTCGTACCTTGTGACACTTTTAAGCGAGATAATTGGTAAAAACCGGTTCGATATCGAAATTTTTCCAAGTCCCAACGAAAAAATCGAAACTTTGTAGAAGGTCTTGGGGACGAAAAAAACGCTTAATCCCGACGTAAAACGTCGAGATACATCGATTTGTGCAAAAATATTCCTACCTTGTGACACTTTTAAGCGAGATAACTCGAAAAAACCTTTTCGGTCTTTTCGCACCGGCCGAACTTGTTCAAAGTCCCAACGTCCCGTCGCATAATTCCGTTTCTAGAAAACGTTCCAGCGACCATATAAACGTTTAATCCCGACGTAAAACGTCGAGATACGTCGATTTATGCAAAAATATTCGTACCTTGTGACACTTTTAAGCGGGATAATTGGAAAAAACCGGTTCGATATCGAAATTTTTCCAAGTCCCAACGAAAAAATCGAAACTTTGTAGAAGGTCTTGGGGACGAAAAAAACGCTTAATCCCGACGTAAAACGTCGAGATACATCGATTTGTGCAAAAATATTTCTACCTTGTAACACTTTTAAGCGAGATAACTCGAAAAAACCTTTTCGGTCTTTTCGCACCGGCCGAACTTGTTCAAAGTCCCAACGTCCCGTCGCATAATTCCGTTTCTAGAAAACGTTCCAGCGACCATATAAACGTTTAATCCCGACGTAAAACGTCGAGATAAGTCGATTTATGCAAAAATATTCCTACCTTGTGACACTTTTAAGCGAGATAATTGGTAAAAACCGGTTCGATATCGAAATTTTTCCAAGTCCCAACGAAAAAATCGAAACTTTGTAGAAGGTCTTGGGGACGAAAAAAACGCTTAATCCCGACGTAAAACGTCGAGATACATCGATTTGTGCAAAAATATTCCTACCTTGTAACACTTTTAAGCGAGATAACTCGAAAAAACCTTTTCGGTCTTTTCGCACCGGCCGAACTTGTTCAAAGTCCCAACGTCCCGTCGCATAATTCCGTTTCTAGAAAACGTTCCAGCGACCATATAAACGTTTAATCCCGACGTAAAACGTCGAGATACGTCGATTTATGCAAAAATATTCGTACCTTGTGACACTTTTAAGCTAGATAATTGGTAAAAACCGGTTCGATATCGAAATTTTTCCAAGTCCCAACGAAAAAATCGAAACTTTGTAGAAGGTCTTGGGGACGAAAAAAACGCTTAATCCCGACGTAAAACGTCGAGATACATCGATTTGTGCAAAAATATTCCTACCTTGTGACACTTTTTAGCGAGATAATTGGTAAAAACCGGTTCGATATCGAAATTTTTCCAAGTCCCAATGTGCAAATCGAAACTTTTCAGAACGTTTCAAGATCAAAATTAACGCTTAATCCCGATGTATTTAATAAGAATATATCGATTTATGCAAGAATATTCGTACCTTCTAACGCTTTTTGAGGAATTATTTCGAAAGGAACATTCGGCCTTTTCGTACCGGAGCCAGAAAAATTTCAAAGTTCCAACGTCCCAGTCAGCTAGGTCCGGTGGAAAAAATTTGTTAAAAAAATAAAAAGAAACCGTTACGTTCCGCTAGACGACGTCGAACAATAACGATTTCTATAAAAATATCCATACCTCGTAACGCGTTTTGAGGAGTTATTTCGAAAGGAACATTCGGCCTTTTCGTACCGGAGCCAGAAAAATTTCAAAGTTCCAACGTCCCAGTCAGCTAGGTCCGGTGGAAAAAATTTGTTAAAAAAATAAAAAGAAACCGTTACGTTCCGCTAGACGACGTCGAACAATAACGATTTCTATAAAAATATCCATACCTCGTAACGCGTTTTGAGGAGTTATTTCTAAAGGAACGTTCGGCCTTTTCGTACCGGGGCGAGAGATATTTCAAAGTTCCAACGTCCCAGTCACCTAGGTCCGGAGGGT
>NW_025963548.1:137500-140000 GCF_910591885.1 Bombus terrestris
GGTACCGAGTTTGACTATATGTTCAAATCTCGGTATGCCTAAGCCTCCACAGGCTTTTGGAGTGTAAAAGAAGCCTGTGGCAGTGGAAGGCATAAGATGTAAGATGATTTTAACTTCCTGCCTGACCTCGCTGTCTAGTAGTTTGAGGACAGTATCACTCGGCGGACTAACAAGTAGGTGATAAATATAGCGAGGGAAGATATATTTGATTAGCAGTTCCAGCTTCTGGCCTGGCTTGAGGGAGAGTTTCCTCACCCTTTTCACCACGCTCAGAAGTTCTGGAACAATTACACCACAATGGACGCCTTTCCATGGCCCGATTTTGGCGCCCAAATATTTGAAAGCCTCATCGGGATCTACATTGGGTATTGTTTGTTCCCCGATTTTAAGACCTGGCTCTTTAATGAACCAGGTATCTTTTTTAGCCACAACCTCGAAGGTTTGGCATTTTTCGATAGAAAGTTTCATCTGGAGGCTTTCCAGATAACTAGTGAGAATATTAATTTGGTGTTGTGCTTCCCTCGCGTCCGCTCCAAGTAATACAATATCGTCAGCGAAGGCCAGAACTGATACTTGGCGATTTTCAGTAACGTTAATTCCACTGACTTGCTCCTCGATCTCTTCCAGCAGTGGCTCTAAGCATATATTGAAGAGTAAGGGCGATAGGGGGTCGCCTTGCTTAACTCCTCGGCGGATCAGAATCTCGACCCCGCCGTCTTTAGTTTTTATGGTAGTTTTTGTATTCTTATACATCTCGTCGATTAACTCGACTATAGGGTCGGGCACACCCTTTTTTGCCAGACAAGGTTTTAAGGCTGCATGAGGCACTGTGTCAAATGCTTTCGAGATATCCACGATAGTGAATATCCCGCCGCGGTTTCTCTTGCTATGGTTTAGGGCAGAGTTTAATAACTCGATGTTGATTTTACATCCGTTTTCGGATGTAAAGCCCTTCTGTCTCATATTTAACACAACGCCTCTTCTTATCCTCCCGTCGATAATAGAGGAGAAGATTCGGCCTAAAATCGGACTGATTGTAATGGGTCGCCAGTTCTCGACCCGGCTGCTTGGCTTATTTGCTTTAGGAATAAGAGTTGTTCTATTTTCCTTCCATGCGGAAGGAAAATAAGAACAATAGATAAGTATATTATAAATTTTAGCCATTATGATGGGCAGGCCGGGGATGGTTAAGTGATCTCGCTGTAATCCATCCGGTCCTGCAGCAGCTTTCTTTCTTATTCTGCCGATCTTCTCCCCCACATCCTCAGCCGTTATCGGCGGGAAGATCTCGGATAGGGATAGGTTGGGGGCTCTTGTAACTGGAATCGGGACGTATGTGGAACCCACTTGTCCCCACAGCTTTTCGTAGAGCCCCCTCACTTCCTCTGATCCGGGAGGTTGTCTGGCTGGTTCGAGATATGCCTGATCGTTATTGACCACGGCATCAGCCAGTCTCCTTGGGCATTCGTGAAATAACTCCTGGCAACGAGCGTATGAGAATCGCTTCCTGGAGTTTCTATTATTTTTTGGGCTTTTTGTTTTGGCTGCTCTTTTAATTTTTAAATCCGTTAGGTTTTTGTTTATTTTGTTTATAAGCTCGTATAGAGCTGTGCGTATAAAGTGATCGAGACTCTCCGTTAGAGAGTCTCGATCATCTTGGTGCTCTTCCCAGATTAACATCAACCGATTGTAAACCTCCTTTAAAATAGGGGGCACCTCGGTTGGCTTATTTATTTCGTTTTTTAGCGAGAGCTTCCATTCGTGGATGCGCTCTTCATTCTCGTTGCGGCCTACAGGCGATCCAAAACTGGCATTGCCTGAACTAACGAGATCGCACCCTCCCTCTGTTGCCAATGAGATAGCCTCTTGGGGGCTTTCCTCACCAATTAAGTTTAACTTTTTCCTTTGGTACTTGATTTGATCGATAGTTTTCGTGGTGAGGAATTTACTAATTTCTTTGTTGGGGTATTTATGATTTTTAAATATTCCCCATAGCCCCTTCAAGAGTGCTACCTCTTCTACTCTCCATGACTTTGTATTTTCTTCTGGGGGGTCCGCTCCCCTTCTTTTGATATTTCTAACGGCAGGGTGCGCATGCCGTTCGTGGGTGGATAGCCCTCTGCGCGATCCAAAACTCATGGGACAGGCCTCACAATAAAACTGTCCTGTCCTGGCCTGGCTGCTAGCGCCACCACACTTAGGTATGTGACATCTAGCCCCATGAAGCTTCGGGAAGCATTTCGCGCAGTTAATACAAGACCAAAAGATCGGGGCATCCGGGTGGTGTTGTGTTAAATGCCTGTCCAGGTCCGACAGATTTAAAAAGAAAAGGTTAGTTTCCCTTTTCTCGCATTCTGGACAGGTAACCCGATTGCCCACGAGCGGCACAGTAATCAAACTCATAGCCGGGGACGTTGCCTGGTCGTTACCCGTAGTCCCCTCCGAAGCGGATAAATCCGCCACAGCGCCTCCGGGACTGAGAGGCGCTGCGTCCGAGGCA
>NW_025963548.1:145000-155000 GCF_910591885.1 Bombus terrestris
CACGGTCTCGGCACGACCGCGACGAACGCCGACGAGCGTCCAACAATCGCTCGTACGTCGCGTACGTTCTCTCGCGTCCGCTCTTGTTCGTATCCTTCTTCGTGCGCTTCCTCCGACTCTGAAACGTTCTACGTATCGTAAGAACGACGGCGGGTTATCGAAGGCACCAAGGGACAGAGAGAGACAGATAGAGAGGAACGACACGCAACGCAAGCAGTCTTAGGTTTACGTGAGCAACCCTCAGCCAGGCGTGGTCCAGGAATTGTATCCGTGGACCGCAATGTGCGTTCGAAATGTCGATGTTCATGTGTCCTGCAGTTCACACGTTGACGCGCAATTAGCTGCGTTCTTCATCGACCCACGAGCCAAGTGATCCACCGTTCAGGGTAATCTTTTTATATATTTTTTAAAACTTTTGTACTCCATGTACTCTTAATACTCGGTTCGAGCGAAGCCGAGATCCGACACGACCGACCAACGGGAATCGGACGCGCAGAAGTCGCCGGAAGATCGACGACACGAAAACGTTCGAAAATGAAATCCGACGAACGCGCGAAGATACGCGCGTCCGCCGGCCGGGCGAAAAGTACATTATGATATATAACAACCATCGAGATCGAAGCTCCGTTCGTCAGGAAACGACGGGGATATAACACCCGATTCTGAATCCTCTGTTCAGCACACGATCTCGCGAAGAAATACGCACGGTGGCTAGCCCATATATATATATATATATATATGTGTGTGTGTGTATATAATACGATACTACGCATTCCTCTCGTCCAATTATTCAAGAAAAAGAGCGTGCGCCTCCATCGTTCGGGTGATGTAAAGATTCGATGGGACTCGCGCGACCCTCGGCCTCGAGCGGTCTTTCCTCCCAATATCCAGAAGCCGAGCTTTGAAAAAACTCTAGCGACGGCACGGGTGTCCGACTCACGACATCGAGGCTTCGAAGTCGGCGATCTCCTCCGAACGGATGGCGATCGCGACGACTCAAAGCGTGAAAAATCGACGAAAGAGAACACATCTCCGTTCAGGTGATTGTTTTTTTTTTTAAATAAAAAAAATTCGATGGGAATCGCATCCATCTACCTCGCGCGGTCTTTCTTCCCAATATCCAGAAGCCGAGCTTTGAAAAAACTCCAGCGACGGCACGGGTGTCCGACTCACGACAACGAGGATAGACAGCCTGCGGTCCCCTCTGAACGGGTTATATAGCGACGAACTAGATAAAACTTTAGTCGTTCAGGTAGTGTTTAAAAAAAATAAAAAAATTCGATGGGACTCGCATCCATCTACCTCGCGCGGTCTTTCTTCCCAATATCCAGAAGCCGAGCTTTGAAAAAACTCTAGCGACGGCACGGGTGTCCGACTCACGACAACGAGGATAGACAGCCTGCGGTCCCCTCTGAACGGGATTATATGCGACGGTAGGCAACGAACTAGACGAAACTTTAGTCGTTCAGGTGGTATAAAAAAAAATTCGATGGGACGCACGCGCAGCCGTCGTCCTCGAGCGGTCTTTCTTCCCAATATCCAGAAGCCGAGCTTTGAAAAAGCTCTAGCGACGGCACGGGTGTCCGACTCACGACATCGAGGATAGACAGCCTGCGGTCCCCTCCGAACCAACTTCGGCTAGACTAGTTACGAATCGTTGCTACGCATCGTCATCATAGTCATCGTCATCATCATCATCATCATCATCATCATTATATCATTATCATAGCGGGCCAACATCCACGCAATGCGTTTTCGTTCTAGGTTACCCGATCCACGAGTATGTTACAAGTGGTTTCGTTATTTCGAACAAAACGACATACGAAGAGCACACGCCCTATGGGTAGGAAGCACGTTTCGAGAACGACCGAGAGCGGTGAAAGAGACGAGAGGTCGACGCACATAAGGTATCCATGGATCTTCGAAGAGAACCTTCGAAGATATATCGGTATCCTTTCTATATGCGCGACTCGCTACTCGTACTTTCGCTCTCGTCGACTCGTTTTAGTCGCTTCGTTCGATCCCAAAGAGGAGTCTTCGATGTCCCGTTGCTAGGAGGAGAGCAAACGCAACACAGACCACGAAACATAGAAGAGAATAGGCGAGCATGATCTCTCCGACACGAGGCACTTTAGAGATTTTGTTATTCGTTTGTACGGTCTCCACGACGCAAGAAAAAAAATACGAGATCGTGGCGGCGGGTCTTTCTGTATACGGCCTCACGCAAGCGCCTCGATCGCATTTCTCTTTACGTGTGGTTTCCATTCGTAATTTTTCGTTCGATATTCGTGTCAAAGTTTAATTTTCGAAAGCTCAAGTTCCCATTTATAGTTTTATTATAATTTCATAATATTCGCAGGCGGCGGGTCTTTCTGTGTACGACCTCACGCAGGCGCCTCGAATTCGTATATGTATCTCTTCATCCCGATGATCGAGAGAGAGTGCCACCTTCTCTTCGTATAGTTTCGTAGCTGGAGGGTCGTCTCCTCCTTATGTCTTTTCATCATTTTTGCCAACGGAGTAAGCCACGCTCCGGGCGAATTTAACTGTTCTTTGTTAAAGTATATAGCTTGTTGATACGTCGTATATACTTTGGTTCGTCGATATAGGAGGAGTACGGCTCCTTACCGACTTATACAGTTTCGTATTTTTCAAGTGTTCAAGTCAAATTCTTTAAGTTTTTGTGTTATATCGTTAATGATCCTTCCGCAGGTTCACCTACGGAAACCTTGTTACGACTTTTACTTCCTCTAAATGATCAAGTTTGGTCATCTTCCCGGTAACATCGGCAATGCTTATCACATTGGCCGCGCACCAGTCCGAAGACCTCACTAAATCATTCAATCGGTAGTAGCGACGGGCGGTGTGTACAAAGGGCAGGGACGTAATCAACGCGAGCTTATGACTCGCGCTTACTGGGAATTCCTCGTTCATGGGGAATAATTGCAAGCCCCAATCCCTAGCACGAAGGAGGTTCAGCGGGTTACCCGGGCCTTTCGGCCAGGGAAAACACGCTGATTCCTTCAGTGTAGCGCGCGTGCGGCCCAGAACATCTAAGGGCATCACAGACCTGTTATTGCTCAATCTCGTGCGGCTAGAAGCCGCCTGTTCCTCTAAGAAGATTTGTTTGTACGTTGGTAGTAAAAACCCACCGACCGAAGCCGGGGGCCTTCGAGATACCATAAGTTACGTCTATTTAGCAGGCTAGAGTCTCGTTCGTTATCGGAATTAACCAGACAAATCGCTCCACCAACTAAGAACGGCCATGCACCACCACCCACCGAATCAAGAAAGAGCTATCAATCTGTCAATCCTTCCGGTGTCCGGGCCTGGTGAGGTTTCCCGTGTTGAGTCAAATTAAGCCGCAGGCTCCACTCCTGGTGGTGCCCTTCCGTCAATTCCTTTAAGTTTCAGCTTTGCAACCATACTTCCCCCGGAACCCAAAAGCTTTGGTTTCCCGGAAGCTGCCCGCCGAGTCATCGGAGGAACTTCGGCGGATCGCTGGCTGGCATCGTTTATGGTTAGAACTAGGGCGGTATCTGATCGCCTTCGAACCTCTAACTTTCGTTCTTGATTAATGAAAACATTTTTGGCAAATGCTTTCGCTTCTGTCCGTCTTGCGACGATCCAAGAATTTCACCTCTAACGTCGCAATACGAATGCCCCCATCTGTCCCTATTAATCATTACCTCGGGGCTCCGAAAACCAACAAAATAGAACCGAGGTCCTATTCCATTATTCCATGCACACAGTATTCAGGCGAAGGTAGCCTGCTTTAAGCACTCTAATTTGTTCAAAGTAAACGTATCGGCCCACCTCGACACTCAGTGAAGAGCACCGCGATGGGATATTAGTTGGACCGCCCGCGAGGAGCTAAGCCCACCGATAGGACGTACCACATAATGCCAGTTAAACACCGCGAGCGGTGAACCGACACTGTGACACACAGATTCAACTACGAGCTTTTTAACCGCAACAACTTTAATATACGCTATTGGAGCTGGAATTACCGCGGCTGCTGGCACCAGACTTGCCCTCCAATTGGTCCTCGTTAAAGGATTTAAAGTGTACTCATTCCGATTACGGGGCCTCGGATGAGTCCCGTATCGTTATTTTTCGTCACTACCTCCCCGTGCCGGGAGTGGGTAATTTGCGCGCCTGCTGCCTTCCTTGGATGTGGTAGCTGTTTCTCAGGCTCCCTCTCCGGAATCGAACCCTGATTCCCCGTTACCCGTTACAACCATGGTAGGCGCAGAACCTACCATCGACAGTTGATAAGGCAGACATTTGAAAGATGCGTCGCCGGTGCTAGATGACCATGCGATCAGCACAAAGTTATTCAGAGTCACCAAAACAAACGATGGACGGACAGACGAGCCATCCGCCACCGATTGGTTTTGATCTAATAAAAGCATTCCTACCATCTCTGGTCGGAATCTGTTTGCATGTATTAGCTCTAGAATTACCACAGTTATCCAAGTAAATGTAGGTATGATCTAAGAAACCATAACTGATTTAATGAGCCATTCGCGGTTTCACCTTAATGCGGCATGTACTGAGACATGCATGGCTTAATCTTTGAGACAAGCATATGACTACTGGCAGGATCAACCAGGGATCTTATAATATATTCCCAAAAACCAGCATTTTCGTTTAAAAGTTCTCTCTGTGTCGTAGGTGGGACGTAAGCACCGTACGACGAGACTTTTCATTTTATATATATATATATATAATATAATTTAGAGAGCAACGTTCCATGGTTCAGTAACAACGTCACTCAGCCACTTTAATTCTCCTCCTCTCTCACCATCATATATCGATACAAAGATTCATACTTCACAGAATTATTTCTGTTTGTAACTTTTCTCCTCCAACTTCTCTCGTAGAATATAACTTAGCGGTAAAGCACGTATACGCATGCTGGACATACCGTAAGAATATTCTTTTATAAGCTTCAACACCTCTGTAGAGACGCGTTACCAGAAGATAACGCACTCTACAGAACGCCAAAGAGACCATCGTGCAGCTACAAATAGCTTACAACCGATGGTCTCGGCAAGAATGGCTACTCCGTAAGTACAAGCACACACGCATCCAACTTTTGTCAAATACGTGCACACAGGTCACCAGCTTCCCGACTAAGGGGAAGCTTGCCACGTTAACGGTCATTACGTCCTAGACTTCGACCCGCGGCGCAGCAGTGTAGAGAAAAAACCAGTACGAGAACGGAGGAACAGTCGAGAAATAGCGTAAAATACACTAAGACTCGAGGAGCGGTGACTGAATTCTCAACCGAGGCCGTAGAATAGCCACGCGCCCAACGCT
The DNA here is from genome assembly GCF_910591885.1 of Bombus terrestris. Taxonomy (NCBI): domain Eukaryota; kingdom Metazoa; phylum Arthropoda; class Insecta; order Hymenoptera; family Apidae; genus Bombus; species Bombus terrestris. The sequence continues at coordinate 150,326 of NW_025963548.1, forward strand.
GTTCCGACCGAACCGTCCGGCTCGACGCTTCTCTTATAGATACCAAGGGGCCGGCCGGAAGGCCGGCGCCGGCCGGGCTAGCGGCCGCGCGCTTATGGTGCAAAACCTCCGTAGCAACGTACCGTTCGGAAGGGACGCTGGAACTTAGTCGCTCGCACGTTCAATAACTACTATATAAAGGCGATATCCAACCATCGAAATATTTTACCACAAGCATTATTAACATATTATAAATGCATTTTTACCAAAAAATTAATTTTTTTTTTCACCGAAAAATTGCATCAGTAAACATACAGTTTTATCGACTATGGACAAAAAATAACTTTATAATCGATTAAAACACGTTAAAATAATACGAAATATGTAAAAAAATATATACCTTGTAACATTAATTAACGAAAAAAATGCAAAAATATCCCAGTCGTATCAGTTCGACGGAAGCTAATTTTTCAAAAAATTCGACAAAAATGTTTAATCCGATTGCATTTAATAGAGATATAACGATCCCTGTAAAAAAAATTATACCTTATAACGCTTTTTAACGAAATAACTCGAAATAATCATTTCGGACTTTTCGCGCCGGCCGAAATTTTTCTAAGTCCCTACGTACCGGTCCGAAATACTTCAAAGTCCCAACGTCGCGTCGCATCAGTCCATTTCTAAAAAACGTTCCAGCGACCAAATAAACGCTTAATCCTGACGTAAAACGTCGAGATAAGTCGATTTATGCAAAAATATTCGTACCTTGTGACACTTTTAAGCGAGATAATTGGAAAAAACCGGTTCGATGTCGAAATTTTTCCAAGTCCCAACGAAAAAATCGAAACTTTGTAGAAGGTCTTGGGGACGAAAAAAACGCTTAATCCCGACGTAAAACGTCGAGATACATCGATTTGTGCAAAAATATTCCTACCTTGTAACACTTTTAAGCGAGATAACTCGAAAAAACCTTTTCGGTCTTTTCGCACCGGCCGAACTTGTTCAAAGTCCCAACGTCCCGTCGCATAATTCCGTTTCTAGAAAACGTTCCAGCGACCATATAAACGTTTAATCCCGACGTAAAACGTCGAGATACGTCGATTTATGCAAAAATATTCGTACCTTGTGACACTTTTAAGCGAGATAATTGGTAAAAACCGGTTCGATATCGAAATTTTTCCAAGTCCCAACGAAAAAATCGAAACTTTGTAGAAGGTCTTGGGGACGAAAAAAACGCTTAATCCCGACGTAAAACGTCGAGATACATCGATTTGTGCAAAAATATTCCTACCTTGTAACACTTTTAAGCGAGATAACTCGAAAAAACCTTTTCGGTCTTTTCGCACCGGCCGAACTTGTTCAAAGTCCCAACGTCCCGTCGCATAATTCCGTTTCTAGAAAACGTTCCAGCGACCATATAAACGTTTAATCCCGACGTAAAACGTCGAGATACGTCGATTTATGCAAAAATATTCGTACCTTGTGACACTTTTAAGCGAGATAATTGGAAAAAACCGGTTCGATATCGAAATTTTTCCAAGTCCCAACGAAAAAATCGAAACTTTGTAGAAGGTCTTGGGGACGAAAAAAACGCTTAATCCCGACGTAAAACGTCGAGATACATCGATTTGTGCAAAAATATTTCTACCTTGTAACACTTTTAAGCGAGATAACTCGAAAAAACCTTTTCGGTCTTTTCGCACCGGCCGAACTTGTTCAAAGTCCCAACGTCCCGTCGCATAATTCCGTTTCTAGAAAACGTTCCAGCGACCATATAAACGTTTAATCCCGACGTAAAACGTCGAGATAAGTCGATTTATGCAAAAATATTCGTACCTTGTGACACTTTTAAGCGAGATAATTGGTAAAAACCGGTTCGATATCGAAATTTTTCCAAGTCCCAACGAAAAAATCGAAACTTTGTAGAAGGTCTTGGGGACGAAAAAAACGCTTAATCCCGACGTAAAACGTCGAGATACATCGATTTGTGCAAAAATATTCCTACCTTGTAACACTTTTAAGCGAGATAACTCGAAAAAACCTTTTCGGTCTTTTCGCACCGGCCGAACTTGTTCAAAGTCCCAACGTCCCGTCGCATAATTCCGTTTCTAGAAAACGTTCCAGCGACCATATAAACGTTTAATCCCGACGTAAAACGTCGAGATACGTCGATTTATGCAAAAATATTCGTACCTTGTGACACTTTTAAGCGAGATAATTGGAAAAAACCGGTTCGATATCGAAATTTTTCCAAGTCCCAACGAAAAAATCGAAACTTTGTAGAAGGTCTTGGGGACGAAAAAAACGCTTAATCCCGACGTAAAACGTCGAGATACATCGATTTGTGCAAAAATATTTCTACCTTGTAACACTTTTAAGCGAGATAACTCGAAAAAACCTTTTCGGTCTTTTCGCACCGGCCGAACTTGTTCAAAGTCCCAACGTCCCGTCGCATAATTCCGTTTCTAGAAAACGTTCCAGCGACCATATAAACGTTTAATCCCGACGTAAAACGTCGAGATAAGTCGATTTATGCAAAAATATTCGTACCTTGTGACACTTTTAAGCGAGATAATTGGTAAAAACCGGTTCGATATCGAAATTTTTCCAAGTCCCAACGAAAAAATCGAAACTTTGTAGAAGGTCTTGGGGACGAAAAAAACGCTTAATCCCGACGTAAAACGTCGAGATACATCGATTTGTGCAAAAATATTTCTACCTTGTAACACTTTTAAGCGAGATAACTCGAAAAAACCTTTTCGGTCTTTTCGCACCGGCCGAACTTGTTCAAAGTCCCAACGTCCCGTCGCATAATTCCGTTTCTAGAAAACGTTCCAGCGACCATATAAACGTTTAATCCCGACGTAAAACGTCGAGATAAGTCGATTTATGCAAAAATATTCGTACCTTGTGACACTTTTAAGCGAGATAATTGGTAAAAACCGGTTGGATATCGAAATTTTTCCAAGTCCCAACGAAAAAATCGAAACTTTGTAGAAGGTCCTGGGGACGAAAAAAACGCTTAATCCCGACGTAAAACGTCGAGATACATCGATTTGTGCAAAAATATTCCTACCTTGTGACACTTTTAAGCGAGATAACTCGAAAAAACCTTTTCGGTCTTTTCGCACCGGCCGAACTTGTTCAAAGTCCCAACGTCCCGTCGCATAATTCCGTTTCTAGAAAACGTTCCAGCGACCATATAAACGTTTAATCCCGACGTAAAACGTCGAGATACGTCGATTTATGCAAAAATATTCGTACCTTGTGACACTTTTAAGCGAGATAATTGGTAAAAACCGGTTCGATATCGAAATTTTTCCAAGTCCCAACGAAAAAATCGAAACTTTGTAGAAGGTCTTGGGGACGAAAAAAACGCTTAATCCCGACGTAAAACGTCGAGATACATCGATTTGTGCAAAAATATTCCTACCTTGTGACACTTTTAAGCGAGATAACTCGAAAAAACCTTTTCGGTCTTTTCGCACCGGCCGAACTTGTTCAAAGTCCCAACGTCCCGTCGCATAATTCCGTTTCTAAAAAACGTTCCAGCGACCATATAAACGTTTAATCCCGACGTAAAACGTCGAGATACGTCGATTTATGCAAAAATATTCGTACCTTGTGACACTTTTAAGCGAGATAATTGGAAAAAACCGGTTCGATATCGAAATTTTTCCAAGTCCCAACGAAAAAATCGAAACTTTGTAGAAGGTCTTGGGGACGAAAAAAACGCTTAATCCCGACGTAAAACGTCGAGATACATCGATTTGTGCAAAAATATTCCTACCTTGTGACACTTTTTAGCGAGATAATTGGTAAAAACCGGTTCGATATCGAAATTTTTCCAAGTCCCAATGTGCAAATCGAAACTTTTCAGAACGTTTCAAGATCAAAATTAACGCTTAATCCCGATGTATTTAATAAGAATATATCGATTTATGCAAGAATATTCGTACCTTCTAACGCTTTTTGAGGAATTATTTCGAAAGGAACATTCGGCCTTTTCGTACCGGAGCCAGAAAAATTTCAAAGTTCCAACGTCCCAGTCAGCTAGGTCCGGTGGAAAAAATTTGTTAAAAAAATAAAAAGAAACCGTTACGTTCCGCTAGACGACGTCGAACAATAACGATTTCTATAAAAATTTCCATACCTCGTAACGCGTTTTGAGGAGTTATTTCGAAAGGAACATTCGGCCTTTTCGTACCGGAGCCAGAAAAATTTCAAACTTCCAACGTCCCAGTCAGCTAGGTCCGGTGGAAAAAATTTGTTAAAAAAATAAAAAGAAACCGTTACGTTCCGCTAGACGACGTCGAACAATAACGATTTCTATAAAAATATCCATACCTCGTAACGCGTTTTGAGGAGTTATTTCTAAAGGAACGTTCGGCCTTTTCGTACCGGGGCGAGAGATATTTCAAAGTTCCAACGTCCCAGTCACCTAGGTCCGGAGGGTGAAATTTTTCAAAAAAATAAAACGAAACCGTTACGTTCGACCAGATGACGTCGAACTGTAACGATTTCAATAAAAATTTCCACACCTCGTAACGCACTTTAAGGAGTTATTTCGAAATTTAAGGAGTTATTGCGATTATTTCAAAGTCCTCGCGGTACCACGTCGGAACGCGATACGCTCTTACGCGTTGCTCGCTCGCTCCGCTCGCTCGAAAAAAAATATAGACCAACCCAAAACCAA
>NW_025963548.1:160000-162500 GCF_910591885.1 Bombus terrestris
AGATTCGGCCTAAAATCGGACTGATTGTAATGGGTCGCCAGTTCTCGACCCGGCTGCTTGGCTTATTTGCTTTAGGAATAAGAGTTGTTCTATTTTCCTTCCATGCGGAAGGAAAATAAGAACAATAGATAAGTATATTATAAATTTTAGCCATTATGATGGGCAGGCCGGGGATGGTTAAGTGATCTCGCTGTAATCCATCCGGTCCTGCAGCAGCTTTCTTTCTTATTCTGCCGATCTTCTCCCCCACATCCTCAGCCGTTATCGGCGGGAAGATCTCGGATAGGGATAGGTTGGGGGCTCTTGTAACTGGAATCGGGACGTATGTGGAACCCACTTCTCCCCACAGCTTTTCGTAGAGCCCCCTCACTTCCTCTGATCCGGGAGGTTGTCTGGCTGGTTCGAGATATGCCTGATCGTTATTGACCACGGCATCAGCCAGTCTCCTTGGGCATTCGTGAAATAACTCCTGGCAACGAGCGTATGAGAATCGCTTCCTGGAGTTTCTATTATTTTTTGGGCTTTTTGTTTTGGCTGCTCTTTTAATTTTTAAATCCGTTTGGTTTTTGTTTATTTTGTTTATAAGCTCGTATAGAGCTGTGCGTATAAAGTGATCGAGACTCTCCGTTAGAGAGTCTCGATCATCTTGGTGCTCTTCCCAGATTAACATCAACCGATTGTAAACCTCCTTTAAAATAGGGGGCACCTCGGTTGGCTTATTTATTTCGTTTTTTAGCGAGAGCTTCCATTCGTGGATGCGCTCTTCGTTCTCGTTGCGGCCTACAGGCGATCCAAAACTGGCATTGCCTGAACTAACGAGATCGCACCCTCCCTCTGTTGCCAATGAGATAGCCTCTTGGGGGCTTTCCTCACCAATTAAGTTTAACTTTTTCCTTTGGTACTTGATTTGATCGATAGTTTTCGTGGTGAGGAATTTACTAATTTCTTTGTTGGGGTATTTATGATTTTTAAATATTCCCCATAGCCCCTTCAAGAGTGCTACCTCTTCTACTCTCCATGACTTTGTATTTTCTTCTGGGGGGTCCGCTCCCCTTCTTTTGATATTTCTAACGGCAGGGTGCGCATGCCGTTCGTGGGTGGATAGCCCTCTGCGCGATCCAAAACTCATGGGACAGGCCTCACAATAAAACTGTCCTGTCCTGGCCTGGCTGCTAGCGCCACCACACTTAGGTATGTGACATCTAGCCCCATGAAGCTTCGGGAAGCATTTCGCGCAGTTAATACAAGACCAAAAGATCGGGGCATCCGGGTGGTGTTGTGTTAAATGCCTGTCCAGGTCCGACAGATTTAAAAAGAAAAGGTTAGTTTCCCTTTTCTCGCATTCTGGACAGGTAACCCGATTGCCCACGAGCGGCACAGTAATCAAACTCATAGCCGGGGACATTGCCTGGTCGTTACCCGTAGTCCCCTCCGAAGCGGATAAATCCGCCACAGCGCCTCCGGGACTGAGAGGCGCTGCGTCCGAGGCACTATTCTCCTTATTGTCGAATTTAACTATTTTTTATGAACTCGATACAGATATCCAATCGTAATCCAAATCGCGTCCTTGGTCGTTCCGGTCGTCAACTGGGCGAAGGAACAAGTTCCAAGTTTACTTTACTTTACTTTGGGCTCCATTATTCACGGCTCCAAACAGCCGTTACGGAGAACCGTTTGAGGTGTTGTCTTTCGCTCCTTCGTCGCCACACTCCGTTTAGCCATGCGCCGCCACATCCGGGGGGAATATACACCCCTCGCTGATGTGGACGTGCGCATGTTACCGGCGGTACCCCGAGGAGGTAGGAGTGTGACTTGGGCAGGCAAGACCAATATCCTGCCAGTCCCCGAGTAACTATTGACTTAAGAGAGTCATAGTTACTCCCGCCGTTTACCCGCGCTTTTTTGAATTTCTTCACGTTGACATTCAGAGCACTGGGCAGAAATCACATTGCGTCAACACCCTTGGGGGCCATCGCAATGCTTTGTTTTAATTAGACAGTCGGATTCCCCTAGTCCGTGCCAGTTCTGAGCTGAGCGTTGAATGGCGGCCGAAGAGAACGACCGCGACGGTAAAACCGCCACGGAAGCCTCGCAGCAAGGAAGATCCGCGGGAGGCCAAGGCACGGGACCGAGCTCGGATCCGGGGTGCGCGACGATATCCCCCCCGAGAGAGAGATACGCCGCGTCCCGTTCAGCTCGCCCAGGCCCGGCACGTCAGCCAAACCCGCTTCCCGACCAAGCCCGACACGCCCCGCTCCTCAGAGCCAATCCTTATTCCGAAGTTACGGATCCAATTTGCCGACTTCCCTTACCTACATTATTCTATCGACTAGAGACTCTTCACCTTGGAGACCAGCTGCGGATATCGGTACGAACCGGCGCGACACCTCCACGTGGCCCTCTCCTGGATTTTCAAGGTCCGAGGGGAAGATCCGGACACCGCCGCAACTGCGGTGCTCTTCGCGTTCCAAACCCTATCTCCCTGCTAGAGGTTTCCAGG
>NW_025963548.1:165000-167500 GCF_910591885.1 Bombus terrestris
TTTAACGCCCGTCCTCAGTCTCTTACAGCCGTTTCTCTACTCTCGACAAATTCCAGCGGTTCCTTGTTTTCTGCCGGCACAGAGATCGAAACGTCAAAGTTTCTTTGCTCTGTACCGACGACGACGAAAACGCACGGGAACGCACGCAAGTGGAAAAGCGAGCGAGACGTACACTGTGGTGTGTTCGGGGACTGGACGACCGTCGACGTTAGGATGCGCGGTCCAGCGATAGACGCCGAAAAGGCATGGGATGACCAACACTCTCTGTTTTCCAGTACTTGTAGCGCCGAATTGCCTTAAAAAAAATCACACGCGCGCACGACTATCACGTCGTGCGCGCGTGTATACCTCGTCTTTAATTAAATCAAAGTTTCACTCCAGCCTCGCCAAAGGGGATCGTCATCTTCCTCGTCTACGATCTCTCCTGTACGTGTCCAGAGATTCTCTCTGACACGACGACGACGACGACCATCCAACGACTTTGTAACGGACTCTCGTGCGCATCTTCGTCAGGTACGGAAACGTTGCGCAACACCTCGAGCTTGGTAAAACACCCGTAGCCGATCATAGACACGCGCTAGTTCGCACACGATTTGTACGATTTCCGACGAACGTGGCTTTGGGCCAGGGCCGGCGGGCAGAGAGATACGCGAACGACGGGGAAAATTCGTCCCGATACAAGTAACGCGTACTCTCCGATCTCCGCGCAACGCCTGGGGATCATCTCCCTAAGTCATCAGCGTTCGAAGAAATCACGTGTGCGTTCCCGGATCTACGGCTCTCTTTCGGGGATAAATTACAAGCACAGAGTATATTAAACGCAACGACGACCCATCGATGCGACGGTCCTCGTCGTTGTCAGTCGCTCGCGCGCGTGCAGAGTATATCTCTACGCACGAAGAGACGGAGTGGGCATTAGATCCCTGGGGCTATTCGAGTAAAACGTCTTAAGAAAAGACGGTTGTACGGCAAAATTCCGCACCGTTACCAAGTTTACTTTTATCTGAGGCTGTTCTCATTCTCTCCTCTCTCGACCGAGTTCCCATATTTGCTTTCTCTCAGTCTCGCCAAAATAATATTCATTTAAGACGACGTCGGGGGCGCGGACATCGTGCACATCGAAAACCTGCAAACGTATGCAAATCTGCTGATATGAAAAAAAAATCGGTCACGAGGACAACACTACGTATATATATATATATATATATATAATATATTCGATAACCGACACGAAGCGGTGCATAAGCGGGCGGTCGTACGAAAGAACGACTCACGACGCCGCTAGCACTCACGCAGGTCCGTGACGGTTCTCTCCGCTCTTATTCGTATCCTTCTTCGTGCTCTTCCTCCGACTCTGAAACGTTCTACGTATCGTAAGAACGACGGCGGGTTGTCGAAGGCACCAAGGGACAGAGAGAGACAGAGGTAGAATTTCGTAGTGTCTCCCGTGAACACGATAGTTTATATATCGAGCATGCGTACGAATTGCACGGTCTCGGCACGACCGCGACGAACGCCGACGAGCGTCCAACAATCGCTCGTACGTCGCGTACGTTCTCTCGCGTCCGCTCTTGTTCGTATCCTTCTTCGTGCGCTTCCTCCGACTCTGAAACGTTCTACGTATCGTAAGAACGACGGCGGGTTGTCGAAGGCACCAAGGGACAGAGAGAGACAGATAGAGAGGAACGACACGCAACGCAAGCAGTCTTAGGTTTACGTGAGCAACCCTCAGCCAGGCGTGGTCCAGGAATTGTATCCGTGGACCGCAATGTGCGTTCGAAATGTCGATGTTCATGTGTCCTGCAGTTCACACGTTGACGCGCAATTAGCTGCGTTCTTCATCGACCCACGAGCCAAGTGATCCACCGTTCAGGGTAATCTTTTTATATATTTTTTAAAACTTTTGTACTCCATGTACTCTTAATACTCGGTTCGAGCGAAGCCGAGATCCGACACGACCGACCAACGGGAATCGGACGCGCAGAAGTCGCCGGAAGATCGACGACACGAAAACGTTCGAAAATGAAATCCGACGAACGCGCGAAGATACGCGCGTCCGCCGGCCGGGCGAAAAGTACATTATGATATATAACAACCATCGAGATCGAAGCTCCGTTCGTCAGGAAACGACGGGGATATAACACCCGATTCTGAATCCTCTGTTCAGCACACGATCTCGCGAAGAAATACGCACGGTGGCTAGCCCATATATATATATATATATATATATGTGTGTGTATATAATACGATACTACGCATTCCTCTCGTCCAATTATTCAAGAAAAAGAGCGTGCGCCTCCATCGTTCGGGTGATGTAAAGATTCGATGGGACTCGCGCGACCCTCGGCCTCGAGCGGTCTTTCCTCCCAATATCCAGAAGCCGAGCTTTGAAAAAACTCTAGCGACGGCACGGGTGTCCGACTCACGACATCGAGGCTTCGAAGTCGGCGATCTCCTCCGAACGGATGGCGATCGCGACGACTCAAAGCGTGAAAAATCG